>NC_043986.1:18641389-18941389 GCF_902150065.1 Myripristis murdjan | reverse complement strand
TGTCAGAGCGACAGTATGAAGCAAAGACTGCTAAGAATGAACTCAGTGAGAGAACAGCATCTGAGGAACAGACATGTGGGTCAAGGTTGACCAGGACGTCCTTAGTGACTGACCAAATATGTGGCAATCCTGCAAAGGCTGAGAAAACAGCAACACCAGCACAGACACACGTGCATGCCCACACTCACATGCACGCTCTCTCACATACACACAAACACCCACCGTACCAAAGAGGAAGGACCAGCTGTGGGCCAAAAATAAATACACAAAGGATGATCCATGGTGACTCAGTGCTGACATGTACACATAAATGCACATGACCTCATGCACACATAACACTTACACAAACTCATACGGATTACAAAATCCAGCAAGACAAGTTTTGCCTCCCCCCACACCCAAATCATGTCTTGCTCAACCAAATCAATTTTGTTATTTTCATAGATCAGACGCATCATCATCATCAGCGATGAGTTCATTTGCAAAAACACATATCTCCAACTGCATTCATTTCTATAAACATTTCTATAAATAATCAATCAAAAAAATCACACTTGTAGGCTAATGCATGGGTGATATCAGCTTTTGTGACAAAATTTTGGATTTTCAATTCAGAAAGTAAGTTATATGAAGTATTACATACAAAGTTTTTTTTTTTTTTTTTTTTTTTTTTTGGAGTAAACGCATAGGACTGGGCGATATGGACAAAATCAAATACACTGATTTCTTTGACCAAATAGCTTGTTATCGATATTGTGACAGTGTTGTAGGGAAGACTATTGGTGTTTTTAAAAGATATTTAAACTTAAGGGATTTTTGATAAACAGTCACTACTAATGTAAATATGATGACCGAGCCAGTAGAGGCAAATAACAGAACAGCTACAATAGTCTTTTAAGTTAAAAAAAAAAAAAAAAAAAGTCAGCTCTTTACTGTGTTGCAGCCTTTAAAACCAGGACAAGACAACACTTATGTCAGATCATGATATTACCACACAATGTCTAGTTTCATATCACTGCATCGATATAATATTGATAAGTTGCCCTGCCCTAATTCCATTGGTCTTTGATAAACACTTATTCTAAAGCGAGCTCTTTCCATGACTGCATTCATATGTATGGGGGAGAGGATGTGGAAAATCATTACTGATTCATCAATAGGGTGGACTACTTACTGAGATGACAGAGAGAGATGACGTGTAGAGGAGCAGGAATTTATTTGGTCGAGGACAGATACATAATACATCTAGATGTCCTTGAGAAGTGAACTTGACCGGCACTGGTTCAGAAGCCTAGCTATTAATAGAGCAGCACAGAGACACCCAGAGAGCTGCAGCAGCGGACTCCTTCCTCATACAGACCCAGATTAGAAACCTAAAAAACCTGGCTGAAAGGGAAGAATGGCTTTAACCTCAAAGCTCTCTCTCTCTTTCTTTCTTTCTTTCTTTCTCTCCACCCCTCCACCTCCTGACTCATCTTTCTGCAATTCCTCCATCCCTTCTCTCTTTCAGGCGACCAGCTCTGCCCAGCCATTCACACCATTATGTCTGCCTTGATGGTTTCACACACAAAATTGTTTATTATGCCTTAACTGTGAAGCCCTCAATGTGTTTGTGTGTGTGTGTGTGTGTGTGTGTGTGTGTGTGTGTGTGTGTGTGTGTGTAGAGTGGCCTAATGTGTTCCCACTGTGCAGAATGCCAACAGCAACCAGCCCTGGTTAAGGGCGTTGGCCTATATGTATAATCACTTATGAATATTCAACAGCTTAATTAAACAGGCTGGGGCTACGCTTCAAAGGGAACACAAACAGTTGGGTGGAGAGTTCAAACATGCACAAAGACACACATATGGGCACATTGCACGCACGCACACACGCACGCGCGCGCACACAAAAGATGAGTATACCAATTCAAGGCTACATGCAGAATTTTACACAGCACAACAGAACAAATAGATCTATTCATGTTCAGCACCTATCGAACACCTTTTGCTTTCATCAAACATGCCTGAGTGTCATTCGAAAAAATTACCTGGAACATATGACACAAATCACAATTCACTCTGTCATTCAGGCGACTTAATATACATAAAAATGTGGATCGTTGAATGTGTGTGCACAGCAAACATGCACACTCATATGCACACATGCGCACACCCACACTGAAAACAGGAAACACAAGTGTATCTATCTAACATGACATCTCAGCGATAGGGCCCCATTCAAACACGGCTCTTCTGCACCTCTGATATTTGAAATGCTCCACTGTGATAGCAATGCAAGATTTTTATACTTCTTCCAAGACAAGAGTAACCTTAATTAGAATATATGATGTAATTAAAAAGTTTTTCAACATATTTGTGGCATTTATACATAATGTGGTAAATTGCTTAAGGGTCACATTTTAGAGGGCATTTCTCTCTCTCTCGCTCTCTCCCTCAGCCTCTCTCTCTCTCCCTCTGTCTCTCTCTCTCCCGCTCTCAGAGGCTGTTATTCCATCAGACAGGCTGATGAGGTGGCTGTAACATCAGACAGTGAACTTGTGAGTGTTCAACCGGGCAAAGCCACTTCAGCCCTGTTTGAACTTCCCTCTGTTACCATGGCGATGGGCAACCATCACCGCTGTGTGAGCACTGGACACAGAGGAAGATGAAGAGAGAGCGACAACAATAAAAAAAAAAAAAAAAAAAGAAGAAGAAGAAGAAGAAGCGAGACAGAGCAGAAGAGAGAGTCCCAAAGGGAAGAAGTAAGGCAAACAGTCAAAAGGTGATCGAGTCATCAGGGGAGAGGGAAATTGTGAAAGGGTGAGAGAGAAAGAGAGAGAGAAAGAAAGAAAGGGCTAGAGAGAGCTGAGGCAGGGGAATAACAAGCAGGGTAGCAGATGTAGCCCAGCGTTCAATGAGGGACTGTCCTATTTGATTACAGAGCCAGCACTACACTGCTCTCTCTCTCTCTCTCTCTCTCTCTCTCCCTCTCTCTCTCTCTCACACACACACACACACACACACTGTAGACAGTAATGAAGTGATGTCCTGGACAGGGCTGAGGGCAGGACAGGGTAAAGGGCCACAGGAGGAGAACCAAGTTAACATGTTTAATCCACAGTCGATACTGGTGTTTGCTTTTCTGATCAATAACGATCTCTCTCTCTCTCTCTCTCTCTCTCTCTCTTTTACACGTGTAAAACACACAGAGAACAAAGAGCTATTGTAGAACTAAAATTAAGAGAACATGGCTATCAAAGCCAAGTGTGTACAAATAGTGTCTGCCTTTCTATTTAACTCAAAAACAGATACTCAGATCAGTTAACTGACAGTGGTGACATTTTGTGTTCAAGTTCAGTAGCCGTGAGGCACACACACACACACACAAAAATACACCATGCAGACACACAAGCACGCGCTATCACACATACTCAGTGGACTGGCTGCCCTTAGGAGGAACACTGGCAAGGCAATATTTACAGTTGGTGTAAAGAGATGTGAAGCGCTGTGGGGCAGAAAGAGAGAAGGGGTTTCTGTTTGTCTGAGATGAAGGGATAGAAGGAGGCAGGGGAGTGAGCACAGGGAGGGAAAATATCTAAGAGACAGGGCAGTCGGGAAGCTGACGATGAGTGAGAAAAAGGCGGATTAACACAGCTGAGAACAATTTCTTGGTCCCATTCTCAAAGTCAGTACAAACTGCAAAAGCTGCAGATCTGCCAAACCCATTAGCCGCCCTGCCCTACTTCCTCCTCCAAGTGTAACACAGTACACGCAATAAAGTGTCAACAACTGCCCTCAACCACAGAGAGTCATCATGGCGGTTGACAGGGAACACACACACACACACACACACACACACTTTCTATCTGAATAATAACTTGCTACAGGTCAGTGACTGGCAAACATGGCAGGGCATGGGGATGGCATCACTTCCAGTGTGAACTAAGAGCACATGCCTCACCCCACTGTCTCTCCCTCTCCCTCCCTCTCTCTCTCTCTCTCTCTCTCTCTCTCTCTGCTAAAAGTCAATAGAAACTCGGTTGTTTCATTACACACAGGTTGGAGTGTGAGCTCGTGTGTTTACCATGACTGGAGGGCAGTCTGCCACAGTGGAGGTTTGATGAAACACGACGGAAGGCATATGCAGCTGGAGCTCTGCTGCACATAAATTAAAGTGCACAAGCTGTTTGTCTCTTAAAGCTTTTCAAAAGAGCAAATTACTCAGCGGCACTGAAACAGTTGCATGTCAATAAGTGGTGCCTGCTGCAAAGGGCACCACATGCTTTCATGATTGGACAGCCAGTAGCTGGGAGAGGTGAGAGACAATCAGAGCACAGTGATGAGAAGGATGCTAATAGGTGTTTAAGCTAGCGGGGACCAACCAACCCAGGGACAGAACAAGCCTCAGGGGACGAGGTGATGTTCAGTGCCTCTCACTTTCTCTTCCCCTAACCTTTTTGTAGAGGACAGGACTGGTTGAAATATAAAAGAGGACAGATTCATTTAGAAGTGAGGCTTGCCAAATAATAAAAGGCATTTAATGTCAAACCACATTGCTAAACTGAAATTGAGAACATTGTTGGCTCCCGACCTAAAGATGTTGCAGCTGCAGGATTCCTACTCAGCTGGAACGTGCATCTCTCTTTTTTTCCCTCTTAAATCTGAGGTATTTCATTATTTGTCGGTCAGACTGTAGAGCACAGCATGCAACTCTGGCATGAAAACTGTAGCAGGATGATAGACAATAGCAGACAGAGGAGTGCAGGGAGGGAACAGATGAGCAGGCAGGCAGGTGGGCAGGTGGAGAGACGGCCTGAGGGAAAGACAAGGGGTCATCTACCCATCCACCCCCTTCCAATATTTCCCAAAATGCTGCTTTTGGTTAGCGAATGTTTCCAGACAAGCCCTGGAGGAGGTTATGTGCTCCAAAGAAACACACACACAAATACACACACACACACAGACATGTGAATCCTATAGAAGACTGCAGCCTCCAGGCCTGGCTTCTGTTTCATCTCAACCCAGCAGTTCATATCCCAGCAGAGCCCGCGCCCTCTTTCCTCCACATCCCCCTGTCCCTACACGAGTCCTTCATCCTGACAAAACTTCCTAAACATTTTGTATCTTCAAGCTCTGTAGCTCTGTACTCTCTGTCTGTTTTTACTCCTGGTCTTTTTCTCAATCCCTAAGCAGCTGAAGTGAGAGACCAGACCAGCACCGATCCCACTAAGTCTGACTGCGGGGCATCCAGTCTGATTTAGGGGGGACTGTGTGTGTGTGTGTGTGTGTGTGTGTGTGTGTGTGTGTGTGTGTGCTCATGCTTCCAGTTTCCATGCACATGAACATCCACCACCAGCATTACACAGAGCTAAAAATGAGTATGGCGTGCGTAGCCGATCAATTAATCAGCAGCTAATTGTAATTACTCCCACAGGCTGAGCACCAGCAGCACAGCAGCAGGCTCTTAACAGACTTAGTGTTTAGTTGCAACATGGCTCCCCTACTCTCTTTAATATTACCACCACCACCAAGGGATAGATACATCTAATTCACAGACAGCTGTAATGCAGAGTAAACCAGCTTGCTAGTTATTGCAACTGAATTGCAAAAGCTCCCCAAACAGCAATAACCAAACATAATGTTTACCAATAATTACATCCCTTGGCAACAGCTCCAATCTACCAGATCACGCTGCCACTATAATAGCCACAGCTGAGTTACTGTTTAACACGAGCTGACATAAAGTGCAAAGAGCAGCATCTCAGTTAGGGATCAAACAAAATAAAAGTGATAAGAAGTTTATGAAACAAATGAGACAATCTCTTGTAGATTAGTTGATGCACAAGAACCGCAGGAGTGATGCTTTCTCCCAAACTGTCTCCAGGCGCACACTGTTTCTGCGTCCAACAACGGTGTTAAGTTTAATTTGTAACTTTACAATGAGGCTGTTGTCCTAATCAACAGGGGAAGACAGAGCCCCGATCAGGTGACCAAAAATACAAACATCTCACATGGTAACAAATAGCAGGAAGACAGAGAAAAAAAAGAGAGAGAAAGAGATGGAAAAAGATATGCAAAAGAGTCACACAAGCACTATGGAAATAACAAAAGGCGTCATAATCAGCAGAAGTTTGAACGTTTGAACAGGACGACCTGATGGCTGAACGTGTGGACGAGTTTTGTCTTTTTGACACTTACCTTAGAGTACTGTCTGCGAAGACTGAAGCGCTGCACCATCCTGACTTGACTATCACGCAGACCAACGTAAGGATGGACCCCCTGCTCTACTCCTCACCACATACGCTGATGGCTCTCGTAAGTGCACGCCACCTCACATAGCACCCTCCACACACACACACACACACACACACACACACACACAGAAGGCACACAAGCTCCTTTCCAAACATCCAGGAGCACACACATCTCCCTCTGCCTCATCTATCTATCTAGTCCATGCTGCCTCATCTACTATGCAAACACAAGTGAGGAGAAAGAGAGGATAGAGGGAGGTAAAAAACAGGGTGTGAAAGAGGGAGGGAGAGCAGGCAGAGATAAAGAGAGCTCAGCTGTGTTGCCCTCTACTCATATTCAGCATGATTCCCACAGTGCCGTCTCTCTCTCTCTCTCTCTCTCTCTCTCTCGCTCTCTCTGTGTTTTTTTCTCTCTCTATCTTTCTAATACACACACACACACCCTCGCTCACACAAGATCCTCACACCACATTGGTTTCAATGATTTCCTGTACATGCATGCAGCAGCATATAGGCAGGGCACAGTTTCACAGAAATTCACAAAGAAACAGTTTCACACACACAGACACACACCCTTCCACTTCTCTTCCCGAAACACTACCACAGCATCTGTAACAGCACCAACATTCACAGAGCACAAAAAAAAAAAAAAAACACACACACACACACAACATACATTCAGTGCACACTTCACATACACAGCCGGCGCTCAGCACTCACACATCTAGGACGAAGCAAGGTTGCCTCCTGCTTCCTGTCAGTGAGCTGAAGGGTGGGGAGAGGAGGAGGGGAGGAGGGAGGGGGGAGGATGAAGAGGGGGGGCGAACTGGCTGACTGTCTGTACCGACTCTCTCCGGGGACCGAGGGAGGGGGACAGAGAGAGGGAAAGAGAGCAAGAGGAAGAAAAAGAAAAAAGCAAAGGGGAAACAGGGGGAAAGTGGCTGCAAAAAGAGATAGAAAGAAAGAAAGAAAGAATGAAAGAGGGAGGGTGAAAATGAACTGAGAGGGGAGTTGAGGGAGGAGAAGGGCAGGGAAGAGGTAGCAAGTGAGGGAGGATAAGCAAAAATATTTGCTTAGCCGTGGTTTTGTCATATTTCTTGAAATTACTCCAGACACAATCATATGACAGAAACACACACAAACACTAATATTAACAAGCACACACACACACACACACACACCCTTGTGTCTAACCTATGCCCTCCACTAACAGCGGGATGCCACACACCTCCAAGGTCGGCCGTGCTGTTACCATGGAAACTGCAGCAGGGCGTTGCTCTAGGCAGCTTGCCGTGAGGTTTGGGGTAACCACGGCGACCGCTCAGATGACCTGAATGACATTGCTGTGCTTGCTGAGACAGGGGCTACAATGCTAGTGAGTGATGTGTGAGACAGGTTATTATGCCTGCCAAGGGCGCACAGCCGACCACAGAGAGGCTGATGGTCATCCACTGTGTCTTTCTCACTGAGACAGGAGTAATGGAGCACAGATGTCTGGCTGTGAGCCCGGCTTCGCCAACCCAGGTGAGCTCATACACACAGGAGTGAGAAGGCTTGATTGCAGGAAGAAGGAGGGGCAGGACTAAATTTAACTCACACATATAGGCTGTCATCCATGTGGATACCATTACCCACTAGTCTAGATTTAATGCCAATAGCTGGATTGACGAAACAGCCACCATTTTATCTGTGGCAAACTGACACACCAAGTCTTTGGCATGTTTTATTCCATTAAGCAAAGGATCAAGCTTGTCTGCCACAAACACAAGCTCATAATTGAAACACAACCTCAACGTGAACCAAGCCCAGTGCCGTGCGCAGCAGGTTAGCTGATGTGACAGTGACCTCTGGTGGCAGACAGGGCTAACTGCACTGTGGAACACCCCAGGGAGTCCAAAGCGACAACTGAGGGTAGGAAAAGAGAGCAGAATGTGGATTCTGAGGTTTGAGCAAATCAGTAACAACACATGTAAGGATAGCCAGTTCACTTAGTTTCTATGAAAGTAGCAGCAGGATACTGTATGCAAATGACCATTAATGATCCAAATATTGTATAGTAAATGGCCACTTGATTAAATCCATGTGCGCAATTACAAAGAAGCACATCCTTAAGCAACCCGGTAATCCTTTAAGAGAAAAGAATGTAATGGATTTAGAGGACACTCTGGCTGGGAAACAAATTATTTCGACTAGATAAGTAGCGGTGGCTGGTTATCTCAGTAGATGGACTTGGACAGTACATTTGTAAACACATAGCAGTGTTTACCGTAAGCCTTTGTCATTTGCTTTGACCACTGGTGCATACATATTGGCGCATCGCATATGTGTATGTGCTTTATTTGTTTTCATGTTGTGTACACAGCTGGCCTGAGCCTAGATTAGTACTGATGTTATGAATGAGGCATTTGAGGACAGGAATGCATCTTCCATATCACATTAAAATGCAGACACACATGATGAAATTGATTTCACATTCCTCCATTAGAAAAGACACTCTGTCTTGCTGCTTGCCCTATAAAACATCCTCCTATTGGATCAGAGTATTGCAGTCTGCATTGCACAAAATCACCTCAATGATGATGCACAGCAGTAAAGAAGCGGTCCCTGGGTTTACAGCGGCAGGTAAACTCACAGCAACAAGGTGAATCTGAATGTTTGACTGACAGCTCTCTGACAGACGAGGTCTGACACCAGTGAAAGGGGAAAACAGAAACATTGATCTGCCTCTTTAGTGAAAATATGACTGATGACTGCTGCCACTCACCCTGTCTGTTTCCTCGGTTGACTGGTATCCCGATGACAGTACCACGTCCCCAAGAGCGTACCCGGGGGCGGGGCTGCTGGGTGTTGTGTCAGTGGTGGAGGAGGAGCGTGGGCGGCTGACATGCTGCTGAGGATCGTGGGTGTTGCGGCGGTGGGTAGCCTGGGGGCTGCCTCGCAGGAGAGGATCGCGGTCTCCGCTCCCGGACCCCGACCCTGTCCCGGACCCCTTACTCCGCCGACTCTGCAGGCTGGTCCCACGCCTCATCATGCCCACGGGGGCTGAGCCCTGTCCAGCTGCAGAGGGAACCACAGGAGCAGAGAAGGGATCAGAGTCAGGATAGCAGGGCCCTGAGGCATCCTCAGGGGCAGAGTGGGAGGCGCCGCCTGCTGACACCACAGAGGAAGACGAGGACGAGGAAGAGGAGGTGACAGTGGAGCGAGAGAGGGAGAGGCGTTTGCGCTGCTGCTGGAACAGCTGTTTGAGCCCCTGGCCAAGAACCCCCATGCTCTCCCTGGCGTTCTGGCTCATCTTACTGAAGGAGGGGTTCTCTGACTGGGACATGGCTCTCCTCAGCTCAGGGCCATGTGACCCCCTTGCTGCTCCTCTAGCCCTGGAGCCGAAACCTGGGCCCACCCCCACTGGCTCCCTGTGACTGCTGCCCCCCCCTTGCATATAGCCCTGCCGACCTCTCATGGATTGCAGTATAGAGGAAAATGGGGAGGCTTATAAAATAGCCTACTCTCTCTAAGCAGCTCAGATATGCAGAAGGCGGGGACAGGACAATGACTGTGGAGGAGAGAAGACTAGCAGAACAGTAGTAGTGGTGTGATGTGGGGACTGTCTGGGACGGGGTCGGATCGGCTCAGTGGGGGTCACAGTGATGAGTCCACAGAGGAAGCATGCATCTTTGACTCAGGAACAAGAAGCCATGCTGGTCTAAGCACAGAGAGAGAGGAGATGGATTATGAGAGGTTGAACTGTTGCTGAGGTGGAGTCCCATGAATCGCTCATTTTTGCTTTTGCTTTTTGTAGGAGTGTAACAATTTTGCTTCATTGAAGGATCGATTATAATTCTTCCAATTGAAATAAACAGAGTCAGTCATTTTGACTTTGGCCTGAATCCATATGAAATGCTTTTGAATCATTCAAAATTCATCTTTGAACATTTTTTTTTTTTTTGGAATAAATAATATTTAAGTAATTTGGTTTGACTGCTATTTTTACATTCCAGAATAATAACAGTTTTACATTGTTGCATGTGTTTATTTAATATTTAATGGGTATATGTTTTTGGCTAAAAGTACTCAACAGAATTGTTGGCTTGAATTGTGGCTTACAAATTTAACTCAAATTGAACTGGTCCAAAGAGAAAAAAAAATGTTATTGAATGGAATGGAACTGCCATCTAGTAATTGGTAATCAAACTGAATCACTGTTAAGACAAATATTCACAGCCCTGCTTGTGACAATTTGAATTTCTGGAATTTCATGAAACCGGCAATGGTTTCCTCTGAGGAGGCAGTTTAAATGTACAGGCATCAAGCACTCAGATTGGAGCTGCCAGTCTGTGGGCTGGATTATGTTTATCTGTGTTTACTATTCACATAGTAGTATGAATAAGCAACACTGCTGTGGTAATTAAAAAGGAAAGATCTAGGCAGAATATCACTGGTCAACAATGACATCAGGAAAAGCTGCCCTTAAGATGACTGTGCCAGCCTCTGAGTCACTCAGCCTTACAACATAGCCTTATAACAAAATACAACTTAAAAAACAAAACAAAACAAAGCAAAACAAAGCTGGATCCAGGTTAGTTGTATCTAGTTAATGTGACACAGACGGGAGGATATAGCATAAATACATTCAAAGGCAGGTACATACATGCAGGCTGGGTTAAAGAAAATAAGCCTGGAGGGAAACAGAGTCAGTATGGCATGAGAGGCTGAAAAAAAGAGAAAAGGATGCAGTGAGAGAGAGAGAGAGAGAGAGAGAGAGAGAGAGAGAGAGAGAGAGAGGGTGAGAGAGAGGGTGAGACAATGACTCACATGAGTAGAGGGAAAAAAAAACCCACCTACCATCAGCCCAACTCTCAGCCTCAGTATGACTCCCTCCTCTGGATTACCTGAGAGAGAGGTGGATAGAGGGAGAATGGAAGAGGCAGGGATGTGGGTCAGAAAAACAAAACGAGAGAATGATGTAAAGACTCAGTACTTCAGTGAACGCATTGACCTGCAGTTACTCAAACAACCAGACATCTCTCACTGACTGCATTCAATAATCACTTTCTCCTTGAGCTGTGAATACACTGGGCATACTGAACAGCCTGTGTGACACCACTTGTGATATTCTGTGTGTATGTGTGTGTGTGTGTGTGTGTGTGTGTGTGTGCAGTTAGTAGCCTATGTGTGTGTGCTCCTTCCGGGAGCTCATTTGGTGTCTCTAAAGGCATCTCCTCCTTGCCCTGTGGCAGTATCTAGAGACGAGGTTTTCCACACAAAACAAAAGCAACATTTACAGTATCACAAACACAAAATGCATGATGGCTCCTCCAGCCTTTACACACTGCCTGACCGAACTGAAGTCAGCGGCCACAACAGCAAGACAGACACCTGATAAAACAAGCTGTCTTCTCCAGTAGAGGGTTATGTGCAGGGACAGCGACTGGCTCAGACACACAGACAGTCAGTCAGTCTGTCCGACAGTCTCCCTGCGGTGCCACTGGCTGCTCCCACTGAGGGCAGCAAAACAAGCAAGCCAGGAACACTAAGAGCCCTGGAGGAGCTCACACATAAACTGTATTCTTTCAGCTGCACTGTCAGGTCATGATGAATAACACATAACAATGTTGGCCAGACAGGCACACAAGTGCAAGAATGTAATCCACACAGATGCAGCTGTGATGAGCCTGACTCATATCACGGTTAATACGGTCAACTGTTCTGTTAACAATGGTGTCAGAGAGAGAGGGACTGGAGGGGAGGAAGCATGAAGCAACTGAGCGCATCACACCACACACTGCCCAAACGGTCTGATGTGGTGAGAATCTATCCACCTCCATTAGACCAGATCTTTTTGATCCATTTTATCCAATCGACAAATTCACTTATGCATGCAACTGTTGGTGAGAGTTGAAACGATGAATATCCATTTACCTCCATCGATGTTCAACTTGATCTTTTTTAAATCCATAATGTTTAATGTCTCTTACATCCATAATGCACTACAGAAACCAAACAGTTCTATGCCCAGCTAACAGCACATAAAACTATTTTAAACACTTATTTCCAGTATGGTAGTCATAACAACCAGCACCATAGTATGATCATGGACAAGGACATTGCTAAAAGCTACTTTGTACTACAAATACGCTGTAATCCTCAATTTATGTTGCTCCAGATACAGGAACTAACCTGCTTTTTCACAACATCTTTGCTTTCATTTTGCTTAATCTCTGTGGGTGAGGTATGCCACAGACTGATTCCTGAAACAAGTGAAACCTCATTAAGAACAAGTGGGCAAATCTCACTCCATAGGCCGATTTTTCATTCTTTCTGCAGTGCAGCCATTGCTGTGTTTAGTTCAGAGTCAGCCTGTTAATCCAGCGGTGTGTGATCATCAGTTAAATGCTGCTGTTGCCTGCCAGCGAGAGCAGATGGTGAACAGGTTCGCTTCAGTCACCTGCTAGATGGCTGCTGCCTCCAGCTATGGAAAACAATGTGCTGTCACACTTTAAACACCAACCTGTCATTCTAATAATAACATACCTTCATCCTGTGGCTGATTAGAGCCGGGCAATAACTACTGTATCAATACTATTATGTGCCATTTATCAGTAGAGTTATATCATGATACACAAACTAAACTGATGTTGCAAATGACTGACGAAAGATTAACGGAAACCTCTGCAGAATGACATCTGGAAATAACAGTGTAATTTGAATATCGTTTGATAAGCACAAGTTGTACATTAGCACGCAGTTCAGTTACTTAACATGTGATTTTTCATGTTTGCATCCATTCATGTGAACACACACACTCACAACCACACACATAGACACATTCAGCTTATTACAGTCAGATGAAGTGAGTATGATGGAACTCTTTCTTTCTTTTTTGCAGTTGGTGAGTAGACGGGTAAAACTACATTAATCCTGTCCTGAGGCTGATGCTGAACCTGAAGCCCTGCCCCGACCTCTGTCCCCGTCCCTCCCTCCGTTTCTCTAAATCCTCTCCTTCATCCGCAGGCTGATCCCAATGCTGGATTGGATGTTTTCTTGATTGCCTACTGTTTTATATTCAAACTAAATCCTCTTTCAGGAGCCTTTGGAGGGCAGAGCTCTATTGTCAGACATGGTGTGTAAGCAGTGTGTATGTTATGTGCTTGCTTGAATGTGTGTGTGTGTGTGTGTGTGTGTGTGTGTGTGTGTGTGTGTGTGTGTGTGTGTGTGTGTGTGTGTGCGCGTGTGTGTGTGATCCTGCATTGTCATCTTTGTGCAATTCATTGGGCAAGGCTTGGCTTTCCACACTGATGAGGTGATGACGCAAGACCAGAAACACCAGATGGATTTATGAATGACGGCTGTCCTGTTCTGCAGTGTTTTTTTCTGACCCAAACTTTTCCATTTCAGCAGTGTTGTACAGCTGTCACCCAAAACCAGGACAAACCAAGGTCAAATCTACCTTCACGGTCACCATCAGAGCATGCAGACTTCTGCAAAACACAACAATGTTAGGAACTGCTGTGTAACGTCCCTGTTGCGTTAATGCTTATTCTGAATTGGCAAATTGGTTTATTTCCAAAAATCTGACCGATGCATTGGTTGTAGCTTGTCAGTGACTCTTTGACCTGGATCCAGAGATGATGACTATTAGGCAACTAGAGGCAAAATGTCAAAACATGTTGAAAAAAAAAGGGGAATAAGTTCAAGTTTACTCCACTCCCATGTCAACATTTGAAAGGATTAACATCATGATCGCTGCCATCAATTTTAATACTAGCAATGTGATACTTCATTGATCCCTGCAGGGAATTTCTCTTTTCACGCCTGCCCTCCCATCAGGGTGCAGGATCGACCATGCAAACATGCTGGTGGATGGTCGTACTTTGGTCTATTTAAGCTCCAACTCTGCGGCGTTAGCAACAGAAACAGAGCGGCGATTATCAGAGTCAACAGGTGTCAGCAACAGCCGGGGTCGGCACCAGCCCAGTGAGTCAGCATGTTTCTCAGAATCACAGCGATTCTGTCAAAGGTGAATGCACTACGCTCACGTGGACAATGGCCTCTCTGGAACCCTGTCAATCTCGTATCCTGGTATAAATACACACATACGAACACACAGACGCACACACGGGCGCTCATCGCGGCCTTGTCCCTGGCTCTCTGGCTCATTCCATTCAGCTGAGCTACCACTCGTCCTGTCCTGCTGCCATTGTGTTTGGCCAGCTAAGCTAGAGAGATGGCGATAGCACAGCAGAGGCCTGGCACTGGCAGACAGGCAAAAGGCGACTCACACACTGGCATTCATCATAGCGGCTCATTTCACAGATACTGACAAGTATGTGTGAATTTATGTAATGGATACCAGATTCATCTGAGTGAGATGAAGGATTATCACGATAAACACCTGACAACTGTTGTCTGGATTTGTCAACATCCTTATTTTCCTGCTTCATTTAATCAAGCTGTGTAAAGCGCAGCTGATTCACAGATAAAATACACAATCACAACTCCTGTAAATATTCCCTTAAGCCTTCCCGGAAAGGAAACAGCAGCAGCCTCATTCAGGCACGTTATACCAAGGGAGATATAAACACTAAGGTGAGTTGAAAATCCAATCCATTATCAATATTGAACACGGGGGAATATAAAATTGATTATTTTAAAAGAAGATTAAGTCCCACAGTTACAATGGTGAGAGTGACAGCTCAAGTATCTCAGTATCACCGCAGACAATTTGCAATTACGCATAATGTAAGATTAATTATGAATGCTTTCCAGCTGAAACTGCAGCCTCTCTGGAGGAAAATCAACACTGTCTAATGCATTATAGCTAGGGATGGGCAATTAAATGACTTTTATCAATTCCAATTTCAGCTTCCAACTGTCATGAAAACAAGATAACCGAGATAAATCTATTATTGTGCTGCATCTGTTTTGCAATGATGCTCTCGTTTTGTCTTGTGTTTTAAATCCAGCGTACACCTTTCCTTTGCAGCAGTGTACTTTTGCCCCTCCTTAAAAGCCCAAACTCATCCTCAGCCAGGCTGTGGCATGTTTATATTTAGTTATATTTAGTTCAAGGACATCCACCGTTAAAAAGTTGTTTTTCTTTAAAAAAAAAAAAAAAAAAAAAAGTTTGTTGATAATCGAGCAGTCATCGAGCAGTCATAATTAATATTACCTCAGTGAAAATATCACCAAAGCAAGTCGCCTGTGCCTGATTGGTCAGTTTGTCCATTTTAATTCTCCCCTTGACATAAAAAAAAAAAGTTTCAGACTGAGCATGACCCTCACAAAAAGCACCGTCAATCTGGTCTGTGGTCTTTGACACTGAGGCAGCCATGTTGTTGTTCATTGTTGACCATACAGTAGGTTGACTCAAAATATGGCCATAGCTGAAACAAGACTGTACAGTGTTCCAGAAGAGGCTGAACGCTGATGTGAAACAGACTGCTCTTTGTTCCCTCTGAGCCACACACAGGCCCATCGCTGCTCTTTGTGCTACGCCTCTTTCACTGACAGACACACATCAATAAGAGGGGAATTAGGCCAGAGAGTTCTGGCAGCGCTGCCTGTGTGTGAGCACAGGCACAGATGTGTGTGTGTGTGCGCGCACGTTTGTGTGAGCGAAATGGAAAGACACACAAATAGGGAGATGAATATATAGAAGGAAGGAGAAGGCCAATGATTGTGTTTGGAAATGTGCATATGAGTATAGATTTGTGTCTGTGCATGTGTGTGTGTGTGTGTCTGTTCTTTTTGGCCGAAGGGAAACTGCCCCATATCTCATTCTGCAGCTGCATACTGACAACATAGGCAGGAAACAGGAACAATCGTTATTGTATTTGCGTGTGCGTGTGTGTGTGTGTGTTTGTTTGTATGTGTGTGTAAACGAGCTGGGGGTGGGATAAGCGGACAGTAGCACAGTTGAGTGTCAGTTGTGACAGCGCAGAAGATGTCATCAGCAAGCTGCAAAAAGTATGATAAAGGACAAAACACCAGCGAGTGAGGAAGCAAATGAGAGCGAGAAAGAGCGAGAGAGAGAGAGAGAAAAAAAAAACTTGAGAAAACAGGAGGAAGAGAGTTAAAAAGAGAGTGAGAAAGGGCACACTGGATCAAAGACACCCAATAGTCTGCGTTGGGTTGAACCTGGGTGCTTACAGCTGAGTGTGGCTTAATGAGGAGGTGAATGGGCAGGTAGCTCCCTGACAGAAGCAGGCACAACGCCCCATTGTGCGAGATGAAGCCCACAGGGAGACCCTGCTGCCAAGTCCTCACCTTTCCAGGAACAGGACAAACCAGAACACACACATTCATTTGCACAAGCACATGCAGACACAGAAAGAGACCTTCACACACAGGCATAAAAAGGGGGACAGCAGGTGTTACGTTGGGAGTGAAGCTATTCAAATCTATCTGGGAACACCTATGTATTAATAGAGCCAGTGAAGCAAGAAGCTGTGTTTAAGTCCAAGAGGGAGTGTAACCAAGTACACTTGCTTATTTTCTTTGTAAAACTCAGCAGAGGAGCTGTTGTGTTCATCTGCTGCGGTCATGCAGAGCCATGGATATCACAGCACCACCTCTGCATAATCAACTACACTCTTTTCTGAGGTATAGGTTGTGCAAAGCGGATTGGACAGCGGACAAATCGGCTCCACGGGGCAACGATATTGTAAACGTTAACAGGAGGCCCGCTGTGAGTCATCAGGTTGGATGTTAAACACTATACTTTGCTGTACATTTCCTGGGAAAGCCTTGTACAAGTGACACCTCTGCAGCTGTGTTCAACGCTGCAGTGAGCCCCCTATGAATAATTCACCATCTGCATGGGAGCTAACACTGCTCCATGTTGACTACAACACAAGCACTTGGCCCATTCAGCGTCTAACCTACCAGACACTGATGGCATGGAGATCTCATTCTCTTTCGGTTTGCTGATAGAATTGTCTCATAGAAAAGGCGGTCATTGTCAGAGGGGGGTTTGTTTGCTTTGTCTGAGAGGAGTCGTGAAATTAGTGGAGTATGTAGTGCATGCCAAGCCCTGTAACCCAGCCTTGACAAACTAACCTGATAGGTGTTTACTGAAGCTGGGCCTCCACCTCGGTCCAACACTACTCATGTTCCACCATCTCTGGTGGTGGGGCATCACCAACTGTCATCAGGCTGGAAACCACCTACACACCAGCTGAAATCTCATACCAGAGATTGTGTTAAAGACACACAACGATGAGGAATGGGAAAGGGAGTGTGTCTCGGGGTCAATGCATGCTTTTATGCGACTGAAGCAAGCATCCTATATTACAGCATATTTGGCCAAAAGGCATCTGCTTCTCTGTAGTACCAGCAATCAGATATAAATCAGCCCCGTCACCACCTATTTAAATAACCCCTCCGTCAGGCCCTTGAGTTCAGGCAACCAGACACCTCTCCAGCCTAGGAGGGGTTTAGTGGGGATCAGCACGTCCACGCTCCTGTCCTGAAGCGTTTACCATGAGCCAAATATTGGGCTTGACACTCGAGTTGTGCGCCAAGATGATCAACGTGGAAGGGGGTTAAAGTTGAAGGATACCTTTCCTTCTGACCTCCAAACCTCAATATCTACCCTATAAAAGTCTGTCATGGACAAGAACACAGAGATGGGAGGTGTTTGGAGCCAAAGCAGGGCCAAATGTTGTGTTGTGATGAAAAAAAAAATGTAAATGAAAAGCTATAAGTTGAAGTTGACGGGTAAAGTATTCACCTTGAACACTGAAAAATAAAAGATAATCAAATCAAAAAGATAAACAATCAAACTTTCACAGTTTTTTTTTTTTTTTAAAGTCCCTTTTTCTGGTTAAGAAATAAATATACTACTGTAGAGGAAAGACTAACAAAAAGGGACACATTCATTCAAACAACTGGATATCTTTTGTTCAAGTTTTTACTTTTTTTCGTGGTTAAAGATGAATACTTCTACTATACTATTAATCCTAGAGGAACACTTTTTCAGCACCAGCTTTCAATTCGCAGCTTTTATTTGTCCCAAATTTGTCTCCACAGACGTAAAATCAGACATGGAGAGCTACTGCCAAAGTGATGCAGTGCTTTTAACAATTCCTTATGCAAGGCGCGATGTCTGCATAAGACCACAGAGTGACTCACTAAGCCTCATAAGGATAATGTTAATTCCCAACTTCTGTGATGAGCATAAGCTAGTTGGCCGACTGACAGCATAACTACTCTGCTGCTATTAAGTCAAATGAAATGGTCCAATAGATATAACAGCCACTTGATTTATCATTTGTTCATATTAATTTACAACTTTAATCTGCCACAACAGATAGTACACTGTCATGCCAGGGCTATTAAGAAATAAAAGAGAGGAGAATTTCTATTACTAGAAAATGAATTGCACTTTCAGCTTACAATTTGAATAAGTGGGTTGAAGGAAAATTGGCCACAGCCCTGCATTAAAGTGTCAGCTGTTGTGACGCTTCTTGACCCCTACTTCTTTTCAGCTTCTGTCTTCAAACAGGAAGGGATCAGAGGGAAGCAGGCAGCTCGTTGCCACTAGAAACCACAGCCTTTATAAAGGAATTTCACCTTCTTTCTGTAGTGTGGGAGTCAGACTCCTGCTGGAGAAAATAGTGCTCTGTCCACAGCCATAATCAAGAAAGTACAACCGTAGCTTATACTTGTTCATCATTTACTGTGACAGTGGCAAACAGATGCTTTTTTGATTCCAGAGGAGCGCAAGAATGCTCTCAGTCTGTGGCATCTAAAATTAGCTTGACAGAGACACCTCTGCTGCCCCGTGGCCTTTCATGTAGCAAAAACCCTGCTGGAAGAGGAAGAAGGTGTGCTTGGGAGAGACAGAGGGGGGTGAGTGCTTCCTATCTGACATGCTGCACTTCCTCCTCATCCACAGCTGGACCTTTGGCTGCGGAGCACGAAGCCAAATCGCTGTCTGAGCGATGCTAAGGCTGTTTAGACTCCGCTGAACTCAAGGAGGATAATCCAATCAAACGGAGCCGAGCAGACAATATCCATGACTGACACTGATGCAATTCTCTCCGGCCAACTCCTTTGCCACATTAACTGTAAACAATCACAGATATCAGGCTTAAAATCATCTTGCAATTACCTTGACAGATATTGAAATTGTGATATGATTCACGACTTTAGTGGCAATGGTTATTTTTGAATTATAAATTTAATTTTTACTGAAAAAAATATTAAAATGATGATGACATGCTTGTTTTCTGTCGTCTGTAGAAAGAGGGAAAAAATAATATTTCAATTAACTGTTCAGTTCTAATCACAATCCATCTGCAGCACAAAATCAAAACTTAATTCTTAAAACATAATAACAAATGCAGTCATGCTTTTCCTCTCTTACATTTAAAATCACTACAACAGGAGTCTGTGACCATACAGCATAATTATAACTTCAAGACTTTATAATCCACTTAATAGCAGCTCTCCAATCCTGCTTCTGTAGGACACCAGCTCTGCTGTGTAAGCGACAGGTTTTGTGTACACACGGCCAATTAATCAGCAACTATGACAGTCTGGCCGAGCACACAGTGTGAAGAGAAGTTAGCTTGCAGCACTGCTCTGGGATAAGCACACCTTCCTTCACCAGATCCTGGTCTGAACTGTTACATCTAGCACAGATACAGCAGATGATGCAACTGCATCTTTAGAAATCTTCAATCTGTATTTTGTTAGACATGCATGCAAGGAGAGACACAAATACAGATTCTCAATTGTGAGCTCCCAGTCGGGCAGGGACAACGTGAGTGCAGTGAAGAGGGGGGGGGGGGGGGGGGGTGCAAAGGAGGAGGAGGAGGAGGAGGAGGAGGAGGGCAGCGTCATCGTGGTGGTCTGACCGTCAGAGTGAGACATGAATGGCTGCGTCTGCAGTGCCCTGAAGGGGCAGCCAAGCTCTCAGCCACTTACAGGAGTACACTGAACAGATAGTGAGGATACAGCGCTTATCATATCCAACCCCCTCAAACACCCTGTGTGTGTTTGTGTGTGTGTGTGTGTGTGTGTGTGTGTGTGTGTGTGTGTGTGTGTGTGTTTATACATGTTGCAGTGAGGAAAAACACAAGGTTATAAAAAGAGGTAATAGAGCAGCAGAGGGGAAACAGTCACCAGAGTGGATGGGCAGAGTAAGTGGATCAAAACAAACCTTCAGTCCATACTTGTGAAGCTGGAGTGCCTTTCCTTGATTGCAGAGAGGAGGATGACTGGCTGCATCAGGCCCGCAGGTCTTGAAAAAGAAGAGAAAAAGAGACTGAAATTGTAATCCACTAAATGCTTCCTTGGCACACTGTACTCCCTGCGCCTACCTCTGTGTGTGTGTGTGTGTATCCTTGTGTCTGTTTCCCAGACACCGACAATAACAGCCTGCAGAAAAGATTGCTCCTCTATACATCAGCAACAAAACACAAGGCATCAAGTTTACTGGTGCTCCAGATGTCCATCCATTTCCAGGACATGAAATGTCTTTCGCCTGTCAGATTGCATTAGCGAATTAAGAGACCAAAATAAACCCAGCTAGGGCTTTATTAAAACTTGTGTGGGTGGCAGGCAACTATCAAAGCCCTGATTGATAACATCGGCCACCGACAGTAAGTATCTAACAACATGACAGCATCTCAGTTGACCAAAACAATATGTGCCATGAATTAAGTGGAATTAGTTCCCCACTGTGACACAACTTTTATTTTGTCCCCATACCGAGCTTTTGGACTGAAATGAGGCTACCTACAGTGCAGGAACAACACTGACAAAACTATGACAGCAATGGTCTTATATTTGCACGCACCACTACGACAGGTTGTTATTTAAATCCAATCTGTTTATGCAAAGACACAAAACTGTCTACTGTCACTCCAGAGACAGGATCGGCTTTTCAAGTAGCACAGCAAACGCTCAATATAGGAATATAAGAATGAAACTCCATCAACTACGATAAGTCACTCTTAATTCACTATTGCACCGCAGCATGTTTTACTTACTTTATACCTCTATGGAAGGACAGTAATTTCATCTCCTTGGCGGGCTCTCGGGTGTGTTTTAACTACATAAAGCTGTGATAAATAATTGAAATATATGACTTGTGCGCCCAGCCTGTGTTGTCAGTCATGCAGCAGTGTAGCGGACACAGGTGACAGCGCTGCCAGTCCCGTTACAATGTGTCATTGTACAGCTGAGCGCTTTACAGAGCTGCTACTACCATGAAACATCCACATCGACACTGACAGGCGTCCCGGGGTGCAGCACACGGAACACACACCAACAAACTTCAAACACGCCACAAACGCTAAACTAGAAAAGGGAAAACAAAAAAAGCAAAAAAAAGGCCACTTACACGGGTGATGACAAACTGTTAGAGCTGACTGAGACGTCGGCGAACCACCCCACCTCTGACTGCCGTCCGCCCTCCCTCCCGCTCTGACGTAATGACGCACGACGTCGCCTGGAAGCTGAGACCAAAGATGGGACTCTGAGTAAGATGAGTCACTCCACAACTAAAATCGTGTGAAAACCGGCCGGGCTGGATGTTTAAGCGCTACAGTGCAATAATAGCCGCTAGATGGCAGCCATGTCCTACCTGCACATAAAAGTCTGACTGTATGGAATTCAATGGAGGAAAACACCCTGCTTCTGTCGTAATTTATTACCTAAATAAACTTTTTCCCCACGAAGTTATGGGTTTAATAGCTAGTTTCGCCTCTCCTCAGTTATGGTTTAGAATTAAAAAGACCCCAAAGAGGGCAATGGTCTTAGAGCGAAGTTCACAGTAGGCCTATCATTATTAAAGTAAGCGTTATAAGCATACTTTCATAATGTGACTGTTGCATGTTCCCTATACTCATGGATTATTTATTTATTTATCTATTTTTATTTTTATTTTTTGCTCAGCCCAACACCTAAAGAATATTTTTGTTTGTTTGTTTGTTTTTGTTTTAAGGTGTGGTTGCATTTATTTGACAGGTTACTATGACAAAGCAGCATGCTATATCAAGCAGTAGCTTACTGTTAATCAAGACTGCACTTACTGGTTAGCTATCCGAGGTTGACTTTTCAAATGTTTTCCCATTTGCAAGAAATTTTGACAAAGTGGTCCGAGGAAACAAGGTAGAAGTGAGGCCTCTCACTTATCCGAGATGTTTTCTGTTCACGCCTGCTGCCGGTTGCTCAGCACAACGTGAAACCAGACCAATGATTACACAACCCTGCAGCACTGCTACCCAACAGGCTCATTTCATGCAACGGAATTTAAAATATAAATTACACATGTGTCATTTTTAGCACATATTAATTCGATATACCAGATAGAAAATGAAATGAACACATTTTAACTTTGTAGCCCTTCCCTAACCAAAAAACACTGTCAATTTCGCGCTATAGACCAATTATTTGTGGAGGGATATGGGCTGCTGAAGTGTTTCTAAGTCTTTAATAGCCTTGATTTTTTATATATATATCTCCTGTGGTCAGTGTAATATTCCTATAGATTTGCTATGAAAGGTAGACTGTCTTTATAAAAATGATCATAGGTTTAGTTTTCCTCAGATACAAAGCTGTGGGTTGATTCTATATATTCCCTACAGTGTTGCGTTATTGAATAAATAATAAACCCTGGGCAGCAGCCCAAAGGTTAGTGGAGCTGGTTGACTATTAACTGGCTCTTTGACAACCAGATTGATGTGGAAAGTGAATGGTGAGCATGCTCTCCTCTCTAAAAAAACAACTGTTGAAGTGCTCTTGAGCAAGGCTGTCGACCCTCTATGCACCAGTGGAGCCGCTCAAGGTAAACTGCTGTCAAGAGAAGCTCCCAGGTGTAAATATAAAAACAAAATATTGTGTTCCCCAGGTAAGTAATCATAAAAAATATGGGCTATTAAACTATTTGGATCTCACTGGATAAGCTACATAATTTCAAAGAGTTCAACAAGCTTCACTCCACTTTCTCAAGCTTTAAAATAATAAGACAGACTTGTCAGACAAGACCTTTCAAGCAGGACCACTGCGCTCCTCTAACCAGGGTGAAAAAATCCCTGACAGGTCCAGTGCAGCTCCATTATGTAATAGCAGTGGAGGAAGCTGATCTTGACAATCATTTGTCAAAAAGGCCTTATTTGTCCAGTCTAATCTAATCAGGCTCTTATGTCCTGTCCAGCACTTCCGATACTGCAGTGGTCCAAGGCTGAATAATCCAACAGGCCCATGGGATGAAACACATTAAACCTCCATCTCTGCTGTTTTAAACACGATTTCTGTCCTGATGACCTAGAGCAAAGCATGGTGTGCCGGTAGGGGAGTTTCATTTTGTGATAATAAGTGTAAAGCCCGTTTATCATCACAAAAGTTCTATGCCTTGGTAGCCATGGCAACATAAAGTGTATCTCAAGTATCAGTACAGAGAAACCCATTCAACTGTGCCTTTATGATTTCAGGCTTAATAGAGGCATTGAATGTGAAGAAACAAACAAAAGCTGATTTGGTTTATGAAAGCAACATGCAAACTGGCATGCACGCACGCATGCATGCACGCATACACACACACACGCACAATAAAAAATGTTCACAGCACCTCAATTTAAAAAAAATAATAATAATAAAATAAAACAATAATGTAATTCATGAATTTGCAGCAGGTGTCACTCTGTACAAAGTTAATTTCCAAATTGTTCTATCCACTTTAGATAGAAATTATTACATTTTTCTAAAAAAGAAGTATAAATTAGCTAAATGACCTATTCAGTCAAAAGGCTTTCATTTTGCCAATGAGGGCTTAAAGTTATCAACTGTTGCTTAAAAACCTCAGATTTTGCTGTAATTTTGTCTGTGTTTCAGCTGAATTTTTCAGGAGTACATGTCATTCTTTTCAAATGTTGTGTGTCATATCAGAATGAAAGTCTTCTCATGTAAGTGGTGTTAAATTGAAATCCTCTGCAGCACCTTCTGTAGCATGCTTGGGCAGGTGTTTTTCTTCAGGATATACATGCATATATGTATGTCAGCACAAACGTTGGCATATATATATACATGATTTTGTTGCAAAAAGTACATTTGAGCATAGTATACTTAAACTAACTGTACTTTAGAATAACAGAAGTATATTTTAATGAACCTAAAACTGGTTCATTTAGGTCAGAAGAAGATACCTTATTACATATTTAATATTTGTGTGGGTCATCCTCAAGTAGATTAAAATTAAACAGATATAAACTTAAATAGATTATTTCAGTCACACAATTTACAGATTTAGATCTAAATCCTGGTACTGTATGTTTAAGTTTAAATATATTTAAGTAAACTAAACTGTGGAGCCAACATGACAATACACTTAACAGTAAACTACTAGTTTACTAAAGTTAGTATGGTCTTTGCATTTTAGTAAAAAAATACACTGCAAGTTCAGCTTTTTAAATATGATTATTATTTTCTTTTGTAAGGGACGTGGAAAAAAATCCACCACATTCATCAATGAATGAAGAGTTTCTTTAAGTGGACACAATCTGATGGAATTGGGGATTTTTGATACAAGATCAAACCTCTCAAATATTAAACAAAAAAATAATAAATTTAGTGTTACAAAATCTCTGCATTTTTTTTTATTTGATTTTTTGTCATCTTCACCAACCATCTGCCGATCTTTCCCTGAGACTGATCAGTCATTTTCGATGTGATATTTTCTGTTGCCACTAGATGGCAACATTGATACACTTGCAAGTTTGTGAAAACATAAAGACAGAAATTGTCAAGGTGAATGTGTGTGTGGGTGTATGTGTGTTTCTGTGTGTAACACTGTGTAATATCAAACTACATATGTGATGCGCCTGTAAAAAAAAAAAACAAATGCACACCTAATGTTGACAGAGATTCTTACCATCTTATATGCCATTTTAAACCACATTTCATTCACCTTTTATATCAAATCAAAGGGCTGCATCACATTCCCCTATAACAAGATGAATCCTTTTCCCTCTCATCGTCCTCATATCAGTTCTCTGGTGTGTCTGCGTGCCTGCCACACAGACCACCAACAATTTTTAAGCGCTGAATTTCTTACCTACAATGTTAGAGTCCCTGTTACTTACTGTAGGCTTGCTTTCATCCCAAAGACTATGCATATCTGTATCAACAGTACATTTTAAAATAACATATTCAGCAAATAGTTGCACTTAGGACTTTGAGTTTAGTGTCCATGTATTTTTAGCCTTTGTTTCCCAGCCACTGAAAAACCGTGAACTGATACGAGTAAAACCATGTGGTAAGGTGATGAGCTGTGCATATTTAGGTTGACGAAGGTTAAATCAATTCTTCCAGATATGCCTAAGTGTACACAGTGATCAACTTATATCTCCAGCAGTATCTGATACGTGACAGTTAAATCTGTATGAATCAGTATAGACTGCCCTGATACACCTGGCTAAAAACTGATAAATGAAAGGAAAGCATTTACACCTAAAAATAGATTGTGCAACAATTTACAGTTCATGTTCATGTTTGCTTGGTATGTGTAACGGGATATGACCTGGTGCTTAAATGCGTTTATCTAAAAATGTTGATACTACCGGTTCATCTCTTAAGGGTTTATAAGGTTCCTCTACAGCTGGAGTTCATCCCAGAAGTTACAACACCCACAAAATGACGTGTTAGGCATGAATGAATGTTAAGGTAGCAAAACTGGTTAATAAAGCACAGTAACAAAATGTGGTGAGAAAAAAAAAAACCACACAAAAATTTGTCTGACCTCTGTCTTTTTTCATCAGAAATAAGTCTGATATGAAAAAGACCAGGTTTCTTTCTGAATCTATCAAATATGTGGATATCATGAGTGACATTATTTTAAAATTGGCTGAACCGCTCACACCTATTACAGCACATACAGGTGAGGAATTGGATCTGAGGACCAGATAAAACAGGTGTGAGACCAGACATTTTGAGTTGCCCATCACTGATTTGATATCATCATCAGCATCATCATCCCTCTCATCTCCTGTGGGCAGTTTGGGCAAATTGGAGAGAGTAAGTGACACCATCTTGTGTAATTTGATTTCTCATTAAGCTGTCAAGATTCTAACTGACCCTGCAAATTGTTATTGCGATGCTGTAATTGAATTTAATTTCTAAATTAAAATGTTAAATGAAAATGATTAAGGAATGAAATTAGACCTATAAGAAGTATGAATGACCAGAAGAAGTGTGAATGAAGATGATTAAATGTCGAGTAAGGGAAGATCCTATGATCCTTCTGGTTTTAATACAGAGAAGAGATACGCTGCTTTAGACATTTTGCGGTATTTTTGGGCCACTTCACTTTAACAACTCCTGAGGGCTGCATCAGACTCTGGCAGTGGTGTCCAGAGTTAAGGAGGCACGATACAGCGCCGAGCAACAGAGCAAATACACCTGAAAAACATCTCACACAGGACAGAAAAAAATCCTTAGCGTTTCTCACAACCACATCCCCCCAAAAAAACAAACATGGATGTGATGATGCCCTACTTTTTGCATCATCTTTTCAAAGCTGAACTCATATCATCCAAAGAACTGGCCTACATGCACAATCACATGGCCACACACAAACATAAATGTGAACATATGCACACTACCCACACATACAGGCATGCACACTCCAGCGACGGGCTGTTTTTCCTCCTCTCACAGTAGAACAGATGATAATGGGAAAGATTAGTGTGAGCGGCCGATGCCTGGCGACCCTCACTCTCAGAGCGCAGCAGACGAGGATGCTGGCTCCCAGTGGCCCTCGCCAATTACAGCAGCCACTCCAGCAGGTCAGGCCTAATGAAGAGTCCAGATCATGGGAGTGGAGGTGGGCAGGCAGGGATCGATCCCCAGCCTGGTGAGGGCACAGCTGGAGGCCGGCATGGGAAAGCCTGGGGACTCTGGGACTGCGGCTTCTTCTGCTAGCGTGCACAGGCCACCCTGGGGGAGCTGTGCTTCTATCCTTGTCAGAGTTCCCCTTTCTGACCCCTCAACTTCATTATCTTGAGCTGCCAATGTGCCTAAATAGTAAAACATCTGAAGTAGCCGCTGGTGTGTCTTGATATATGTCATGTCTTGCTCTGTAATGCTTCCGGCTGAGTTTTTTTTAAGCCAACGTCCATGGAAGCCGAGTTTTTCCAAGCTTCCTGTTAAGATGAATCCTGTCAGGGTGCAGTAGGTCTTCATCCCAAGTGGGAACTACTATAGATTCTCTTTTTGCCTTGAAACTAAATGAGCTCAATTCAAAGAATGACAGCATGTCCAAAAGCCAGCGTCTTAGATTAATTCTAATTCAGCCTTATGAAACATATATGCAACATAAGACGCTCAGGGGGCCACACGTTGCCAGCTGACAATCTTCACAATCTCCACAAAAGGCCAAGGATGTAAGCTGTAGTATCTGGAGGGGAAATCAAACTCGTCCACTCTTAATACATGTGATGTTTTTCAGGGCAGGCGCCTGCAAGCACGAGGGAAATCAAACCCGCTCTTCAACACTTTTGGGAAAATTGTAAAAACGCAAGCGGGGGAATGAAAAGCAGCTTCAAGCGTATGGATGATGTATGGAAACCTAATTACCGCTGCTGCAAGGAAGTGGACGATTTAATGCATGTTTCAGTTCATTCACTTGCTTACATGCTCAATCACACAAACACACACAGCGATAAATACACTGACCGTGCCTGGCTGATACACTGCAACAGTTTTTTGGCCCATGAAGGCAAACAAGGTAATTATGGATAATATGGTGGTAAGAAAAATGTTGCTTTGCGTTCAGTCCTACTGCAAAGCCTAATTTAACTGTTGCACACTAGAGAAGTGCCATAAAAAATATTTGGGGATCTCCAAGGTGGAGTGAGTTTTCTGTATAACAACACCTCAATCACAGAGATGTCAATAGTTAGACGTCGACTTTTGTACACAACGTGAAACATGAGAAAAAGGCTGTCTCGGTCTGCACATTCATTGTGTAGTATCATGTCGTACCATACATTTTACTACTTTTGTTTCTGTTCACAAAAGCACAAGTCATCAGTCTTGAAAATTAAACAACGACTTGTAAAATAACCATCGGACACTGCATTCAGACAGAGGTCCAACTGTGGGTACGAGTAAGAACATCTCCTCCAAATCTGCCGACTACCAATAATCACACACACACACACACACACACACACACACACACACACACACACACACACACTCACTCTATATTCTGAGTGTGCCTGGTACAGCTACAACTGTGATAAGGTCAGGACCCCTCCGCCTCCCTCAGTGTTCCTCCATCTCCAAGGTGATCAGCATGCTAATGAGGCTAATTGCCATTTGTGGGGCTGGATTAGCATTCAAAGGAACGGGCAAGCCAGCAGGGCCGACAGATGTTATGGCTAATATTAACACTGGAGAGACATGTGAAGATGTCCCAAATGTTTCTGTTAGATACCATTAGGTCCCCCATTTTGGAAGGTACAGCGGTGTCCATAATGACCATTTCAAGTCTCGTCTCCAGTGCCATGCGATGCTGCAGCTTGCTTACTGCCTGTAATGTCTCCTGAAAGACCTGTCACACTGTGGCAATTAGACCAGACCGACTTTCGGTCACTTCTAAACAGTTACAAGAGCTGACTTTTCTCTGAG
The DNA here is from genome assembly GCF_902150065.1 of Myripristis murdjan. Classification (NCBI taxonomy): domain Eukaryota; kingdom Metazoa; phylum Chordata; class Actinopteri; order Holocentriformes; family Holocentridae; genus Myripristis; species Myripristis murdjan. The sequence goes on along the minus strand of NC_043986.1, from coordinate 18,912,516 downwards.
CCATCATGGGCTCACTGAGCACCTTTAATTTCCCTTTTCAATCTGCCGTCAATAAAAATTGTTCAGGTTGTCCTGGCAAAAAAAATGCTTTCTTTGACCCTGTTTCACTGGTGTAAGGTGAACACAATCTGCAGTTAAACACCTTACTTAAAGATACACATTCCACATAATCAACTACTTGTATGTCTCCTCACTGTACATAAGTTACAGCACATAGGTTTGCTTGGTGATGGCACTGGGATCACCTTCTGCTTGAGTGAAGCAGGAATTCATAAGTTTACATCATAACCTGCACATGGGAACATTTTTGTGTCTGAATTCTGGAAAAGCTTCCAAGCAAGACTCCGAGCAGACCCCTTTGACATAACATAAACTCTATGGGGAGTTCTTTAAGTACCATTTTGAAGCATTAGGAGCTGCTCTAAATCATTAATTTTAATTTCAGAAAGTAAGGCAACATGTAAGGCAACAATAAGGCAACGGATCAAACTAAAGATCTTGAGTGCTGATATAAAGTCATAGTCATGGCATAGGAACGAAGAGGCTGGACGGATATTTTTGGAACTGCTGCAAAGCTGAGGTTTAATTGCTTTCTCTGAACCTGACACACGGACACAGGGGCTCTTACAGAAGTCCTCACCAGGGAATAGTGGTGGGCTATGATGGAAGTGCTTCAATATACAGCATGAATCATGCTTGTGGGTGTAACTGTAAACCATGCCTCAAGTTATATCAGCAGAAGTTCCACGAAAACGACCCATCCACCTGAGAAAAGTACACCGTCATCAGATTACTTAACAGCACCAAAAAAGTGTCTGTATGGGCTTTGAATGTGAACGCTATTGTTAAACTTAACATGACAAAATGTCTTATCCTTTAAAAAAAAAAACAAAAAAAAAAAAAAACAGAAATAGGAATGTTAGCAACAGGTTTCTGTTTGTGTGGCTAAAATACTGTATGAGAGGTGGCACTCTGGGTCTGTTTTAAATGCAATTACTTATTTTTAACATTGTTAGCACCACATTGTTACCAACATACTGACATCTGTTCAAATGCCTTTGTTTATGTGAAGCTTCTAATTGGCTGTTGAGCCCTTACTACGAAGTGGCTTAAAGTGTTGGCAGAACAGGACACGATGAGCAGCAGATTGTGTTATTGATCTGGGATAATGGGGAGGGACAGTAGTAATCCATATGGCATCAGACCAATATAATGAACTCGCAGTCAATGCAAATGGATATTTCCGAGCTGAGTCAAATAGGAGTTGTTACCATGCTGCTGTCACTACATCGCATTAAGTGCCAAATTCAACTTGTATGGATCATTCAGTCGATGGAGGGAACTAATGAAATGGACGAGGAACATTTTTCAAAGGGCCTGAGACAAACATGTGGATTATACCCACTTTGTCTACTTTATCCTTGCTTTGCAAAATCATATCAGTGGGGGGAAATGAAGTTGTAATTTGGATAAAATCATCCAAGACATAGACAAGGAAAATATCACTAAGAATATTTAAGATGAAAGCAGGGGTAACATGTAAGAGATAGAAGAGGCAGTTGTTTAGGTTAGAGGTTAAATGAGGAATCAGTTTTTGGTAGCCACATCAGGAGCTGTGATCTCCTCCGTGAGTCTCACGCTGATCACAAACACAGAAGGACAGTCTAAGCTCCTCATTACCTGGCATCAAAACACACAACAGGGGATTAAACCTGAATGCATTTAGGGAGACAAAACTGCCTTTTTAAAGGAGGCAGCTATTCACCAGAGTCCCACTGCATGTGGGTGTTATCTCACTTTCTCTTTCAAGGGTTTAGGTCTTACATAATGATACCCAGCATCTGCAGTGAAATGGAAAGCTTAACATGATAATTATTTAGTGACTGAAGTTAGTGATTTATACAGTGATAGAAGTGTCTGGGGACATTTTTGGTTTCAAGTTCAGTTCTATCATGTCAACTGGCCGAATATAGCGAGGATGTTTTTGTCTTTTCAAAGTTGCCACTTCTGAGTCATGTGTGGCATTAAGTGATCTGTCTGAACTGTACTGCCTCTCTGTTGGGCCGCTGGTCAGCAGAACTAAATTCATGCCTTTCTTCATGTCACTGAGACTGTAGCAGAAGAGATTCAGCTGTTGATCAGATCCTTTAGTGATCCTTTAGTGATTTTTTTTCCTGCAGATCTAATTAAGGTAAAAATGTCAGTTTTATGATATTAGGGTTAGTTTGCACTTAGAAAAAGAGACTTAGGTAATCCTTGTATTATTGAAATATGGGTTGAAAAGCTCAAAAGAATAATATTCTGGTTCGTAATATACTTGGGTAACACTTCATTTTAGCGGGCTGTGAATTTCATGGTAAGTAGGTGATAATTAGAAAGTAGCGTATTTGAAATTTCCCCCAAATTGTTTTTTATCTCAAAATGTATTAAAAGCCAAAACTTTTACTGCTTTCACTGTGTCATGAAACTCAATATTTCATATTCATTAGATCATAAAAATGAAACCAGGGTTGTCAAGTGTCATGGAGTTTATGAAATATCATGAAATCTCAAGACGGCCTTTACATGTGCAACTTGAGGGCAAATTCAGTTTTGTGCAGCTTGGTTGTATTGTAGTTCTACAGGGAAATCACTGAATAAAAATCATAAATTTGGTTTGCAGCATCATTTGCATTGTGTACAATAAGTCTGGTGATACAGTAAAAGTGAAACGTTCGGTTTTCAATAAATTTTAAGGTAAATGTCGATGTAATTTGGGGCTAATGTCAAAGAAATTTTAAATATATACTTACAATGAAATTCATGGCCCAGTAAAATGAAGTGCCACCTATACTTGTAATACATAAGATGCTTCTAGCTATTTGCATTTTTGGTGTTACACTGTAGCATCAATACAAGTGCAATTTAATTACAGGTAATAAAAAAATGAAAGTTATTACTCATAATGTTGAACAATGCACGATACAATCACAAGGTTTGGATCATTGTTTTTCCAGATAAATCCTCTGTCAATTAAATATTTTTTTGACTGTGGAGGCCCTATGCTGTTTGTTAGATTTCTTCACTGTAAGTCTTAATCCTCTCTTAAAGAAATAAAATGCTATGGTTGGGTCCACTTGTTTATAAGAGATGGCAATTCAAAATTTTAACGGATAAAAAAATATGTAAATGCACGATTCGAGCACAAGGAAATGAAGGGGGGATAATACCTGCCTCTGCGGTGATTGTCCAGGCAGGCTGACAGGCACCTAATGTGCTTGAATCTGTACCGGTGATACGCTGAGATCTTCCCCTGTCTTTAAATTGTTCTAATAGGTCATGCCACTTTGGTTTGAGCCACATTGTGTCTTATTAAAGGGCTCGGCTGAAGTCTTGCACCTCCTGTTAGAACATTATGGCAAGAGCAATTAAAGGCCCCAGTCTGTCAGAGACTTTTTTCTTTTTTATTTCAGTGGCCATACCATCTGTGTCTTTGTACCTCTGTATTCTGATGCTCCCTGTGAAGTATGCAGCTAGTCAGAGTTCTCACTACACCCAACAAATTTTGACTTATCCCATGCCCCCATCGCTTGTGCTGACACCACAGTGGCTCTTCATTGAGCACAGGCATTATTTATTGCTTACTGCTTGTATGATGAAACTATGACGCAAAGTGAGGCTCCCAAGACAGAGGAATTTAAAAATTAATGTTTTTTTCCCCCACACTGGTGTCAATGGATCATGTCTCCCAGAAGGCTAATCCCTTATCTGAGCATCACTCCATCAAGTGTTCATTCAGATTCACTCGGGACGAGCGCCCGCCTTGTTGGGATAGTGTGGCTCACTGCGCTTTGTCTTAATTAATATGCAGACGGCAATCAATGAAGAGACATGGCACTTGAGCTCACTACACACACACACTAACAAACACACAGAATCAACGTCTAATCACAACTGAATCGACATGGGCGTTTGTGCACAGAAACACCCACATAAATCCATGAATGTGTGAATGGGTGCACGTGCACACACACACACACACACACACACACACACACACACAATCACAAACACACATGACAGCTCTGACCTTCCCACTGATGGCGGTTTAGCACTTGTTACACTCAGCGCCATGTCATGTTCCTTACCTGTTTTAATGACCTCCAGATTAATATCACCCCTCTGCCATTATGAGCACATCTCTAAACTGTATCGATGATTTCATTCAAAGTGACATCTGTTCAACTCCAACTCAACTCTGAGGAGAAAACACAGAGGAAGCAGAGGCAAAACAAACTCAACATAAGTCAGGATTTCAATATCAAGCTTCACAAAACCAAACAACGGCAATCCTGGCTAACGTGGTGTCACAAACTTGGCTGTTGATTCATTCTGTCGACGCAGAATTTTCCAATCCAGCTATGAAGATGTTCATGGAAAAGGGGCAGATTTGCAATAAATAGCCAATTATTTGCAACATGGACATTTCAGGAGCAGCATATTCAAACTCTTGTTGAAAATCTTTGAACCCTTGTGGGGAGATTTGGTGGGGTTGTTAGAGCAGAAAAATGTGGCAGGACTCAACAGAGAAAAGGGGAATAAAATGAAAGCACACACTGTAAATGAATTAATAAATGCATAAACAAAAATAAAAGCAAACAGTGTGATAAGGTCTAAATAATTGTGGAGATATACAATTCTTAATTATTATTTGTAAACATATGCTGCAGACAATTATAAAACCTTCAGCACACTGTACAAGCGAGGCGTACAGAAAAGAAATCATTCACTACCAAGAAAAGACTATTATAATTAATAGATATGAGCAATGCAAAACAAATACAACAACAAAAAGGAACGCTGCTGTCGGATTAGAGAGGATTATTGAGGAAAAACCACAGATAGCGTGAATTTGAATAACAAGGCTTACAGCTGCCCCCTCAATAAGACACAGTGGCCATACTTTGCATTGACACAACACTGTGCTGAGACACTGAGGCTGTGAAGAGATTCTCCATAACAAAGTCTGTCTCATCTTCCCCCAGTCCTGTGGTGATGGAATATGGGTGCAATCTCCTGCACCGATCACTCTTGGGAAGCCTGTAAAAGAATTTCAGCTTAAAATATAACAATACATTTAATTTATTTATATTATTTATACAGATTAATGTGAGTAACCTGGTATCTGAAAGAATCCCACCTTAACAGGCAGAGGCAACTGGCCTAGAAAAGTGAACAACCATTCATCATGTCAGCTATAATAAACCATCGGCCCTACAAAGATTTTTCTATTTGCTGATTTAGCTGCATTTATTTTTGTTCATATCAGTTTTTTTTTTTTTAAACAATGGTTATGAACAAGGCCATAGCATCCTCTCTAAATGGTGATGCATGCGTACTGATTTGTCAGCCGGGACATAGTCTGCCCCAGAGTGGGTTAGGTGACAGACCCAAGTTACCATGGTGATGCACTGCACATAAAGCTGCTGTTCGCCACTGTGGTGACATAAGATAAAATCAGAGTTAAATCTGAAGTTACCCCACTAACTCCACAATCTAAGTTTGCAGTATAGCCAACCCCTCATGCATCAAGGAAGATCATTATGGATGCATCAATTGTAATAAACAGGTAGATGTATACTGAGGTAAGGAGGCCCACCGGAAAAACTTAGTTAGTTAAAATGTGCAAAAAAGCACAGTGTAGAGACAGAAGCTGCCCCTAGACAGAAAAATCTCCCCAGAAATAGAAACAGGATCAACAGTTGATGGAAATACCAGTTCCTTTGAAAAAACATATTGTAATCATATTACATGCTGTAATGCCATATTTTAGAGTTAGCTACCTATCACGGTAAAATAGGAGACTCTCACTATGTCTCTCTCTCTCACACACACACACATGCACACACCGCAAAATGCAGTAAAGTGAGCCATCTTGTTATCATTTGCCTGTTTTATTCATTTATTCATGAATTGTCTCCTTGAGGGAGCCAGAGGACTGCCATCGGCACTGAGATGAGTTACGCTAATACAGAGAATCCTGCTGAGACCAGTGGACAGATAGAGAGACGAGTGGATGAGGGGAACAGACAGCAGGTATTATTATTAGGGGCTATTTCTAGTTATATGAGCTGGTGGAGAACAGTTAGATGAGGAGGAGAGGTGAGGTGGGAAGCGGAGAGAGGAATTTAGAGTGACAGGCTTCTCGTTAACTGTGAAGGATACAGTTCAGACTACGGAGGAGCCAGGTGGGAGCGAGGCACCGCTCACAAGAGATGTTCCTGAATAATCTGGCAGAAAGTTCTAGCAGGTCGGGTGCAAGCACATTGACAGCTTTCACTGCTCAACGGCAATTTATTTCCTCGACAGACAAAGGGTCTCTTTTTTTTTTTTTTTTTTTTTTACGGAGCTATCTTTTTTTCTGCTGGAATTAGGCTTACAAGTAAGGATTACTTGCACATTCCTGGGTGAAGGCTGTGCATACAAGTTCTGGATCCAAAGAACAATGTGCCGAAAGCCAGCAAGCTAAATCATGAATGAATACAAATGAAGTAATCAAAGCCTAGATTGAAAGAAGAGGGGCATTAGTGAAAGAGGGAGGCAAGAGAAGGCAAAGGAGAAAGAAAAACAGAGATAAAGAGGGAGCCAGGCAGGGGAGGAACAGGGATTGTTTGTGTGGAGGCAAAAGAAGGTGTGACTGCCCTCGTACTCCACTGATTACAGATGGAGAGGACTCTGTGGAGTTCTGCTGCAAGTTCCTGCTGCCTCAGAGCTGAGTGTGCCTAATGCTCTGTCAGCTCTATTACAGCCTACAGCACCACGGCCATCATGCACACACACACACGCACACACACACACACACACACACACACACACACACACACACACACACACACACACACACACACACAAAACAACCCTTTTGCTATCTTTATCTCTTTGATCCTCTCCTGCTGATGTCATATTGTTGCCTTCCAAACAATACAGTCTTGCTCTTGAAGAAATCCTGCTAAAATGGCCCTTCTCTTTATCTATGCTGGATACTTAAGGTGATGAGGGGGTGGCGGCTGCTGTCAGGAAACCCCGTTAATTAGTTACATGTAAGCCTACTTTACATAAGCTATCGGCGTAGACCCTCAATTACCACTCACATGTTGTAAAGAGACATCTTCCACGGAGGGAACGTGAAAGGCTTTGGAAGGAAGACTGAACCTCACTATGCTGCTTACTTATAATGTCACATTTTCATGAGGGCACATGAAGCAGTTATACCTGTAGCATCACTAAATATATGAGCATTTCTGGAAAAGATAAACGACCTAAAACTTGATCAAATCCAAATATTCCCCTCATTTAACAAAGCCTTGAGTGATTAATTACCCCCTGATGTCTGGTGTCTATGGCACTGCTGTTACAATGAGGTGAAAAAGATGAAAATAAGACGGGAGACTGGTTAGTTTTATGAAATCTATGAGCCTGAGAGATGTTTGTTACAGCAGCAACACCTTGGCACATGTTTCCAGCAAATCAATGTTTTAGCATAGTGCAGTTTTTATGTATTTTTGAGGATTTTTTTTATGCATTTCTGCTTTATTTGGCACTCAGTGCACAGAGGAGGAGAGAGAGAGGGGATGACATGCAGCAAATGGTCTGAGGTCAGATTTGAACCCAGGGTCCTATGATCAAGACCCAGCCTTAACAAGTGGTACATGCTCTGATCTGGTGAGCTACTGGGACGCCCCCTGTTATCATGTAATTTGCATTGACTCAAGATTCAATACTTTATTGCTAGTGCATATTAATGCATGGGATTTGCCTTGTATGCTTAAGCTTAAACTGATTTCGGTGACAAACAACACATTCCTCCAAGCTTTAAATAGAAGTAAAATAAATAAATACAGGGAAATGTATCTATTTCTCTTATCAGCCCGCCTAAGGTGTTCATGGCTAGCTGTACAGCCGGTGCTGAAGCTCTACACACTCACACACGCTCATGTACACAAACCCAGTCACATCAGTGAATGTGTGAGAACAGACCTGCCTGTATGTGTCTGATCAAGCCTAACTCGCCAGCACGCCACTCTGCAACAAGAAAACACATCAACACCCACTCTCAATAAGAGTTAAATCACAGCCACTTCTGGGAGGATGAAACACAAATTTTCTTTAGCCTGTTTACAACTTGGCCTGACAATTAACCTGTTATTCTTGCTATTTTTGGGGAGCGAAAAGTGCAGCTGTCCATGTTGATTGTGTGCGTGTATGCACAGGCTGGTGTCCAGGCTGGCATTGTGGTTGTGTTCAGGTCCCAGGGCAGGACCCATTTGGGGGCTGATGAGTCACCCTGACTGTCAGACTCTCCATTTCTGGCAGCAGGCAGGCGCCTGGCTGGCAGGACGGAAGGGCGGCAGGGGTGTGACAGTGACATCTGACAGGAGGCCAGGGAGGGACAGGCCCATACAGGGGGCTACAGCCCGGTCACACACACCCACACAGACACACACACTCACACTAAATCAAAAGCTCTCCTCTGATTTTCCAGTAGACAAGAAGGGACAAGACAGAGTAACATGGCAGTGTGATCGCACATTGCTCAGATGTCTTCAGGGAATGAAAATGTAAATTTGACATACGTCTGGTTCTGTCTGGGATACAGTTAGACGGCAACTATTAGAAGAAGTCTTCAAATTTGTCATGTGTTTGAAAACTTTTATTTCACTGCTACCCAACAGGGACCTCTTATCTCCATGACATCAACTTTTCAGAGACTAGGAAAGGCAGTTTTGTCACTAGCTTGACGACTGAACATTTTTCATTTTGCGTGGTTGGTTTTGTGAAGGTTTCATGGCCCCAGAGGTTGTAGAGCTCTCTGAACCCACGGGAGAGCATGTGATACCCAAATTGGCTCTGGCCATGAAGATCGGAAGAATTAGACATACGTGGTTTTCACTGGCCAGGACTTGCAACCAGTATGGGAATGCTGATTTTGTTATAGTAATCTATTTATCCAGTATGATTTTTTTTAAATCCCATATTCAATGTGTTCTCTCTCTCTCTCTCTCTCTCTCTCTTTTTTTGTCAATCATTTGTTTGTACTGTTTCTTATATTGGTATTATCATCATCATAACCTTTTTTGCTTTGTTTGCTTTGGTTGTTGTTAATATTATTTGTGTTGTTATGAGTAATGCATCTTTCTCAATCATTTTCTTTCTGTCTATTCTTCTTAATTTATATATTTATTCCTTCTGTTTTGCTGTGAGTCTTTTTTAAATGTAATTTTATGTTTTATCTATTATTTTTTATTTATTAGATCATTTTTATTTATGACTATGATTATCATTTGTATTTTTTGTCATCACATACAATAGGATCACATAAGTTTGTTATCACTATTATCACTTTTAAAACTTAAATAAAAAGGAAAAAAAAAACTTACAGTAAATACATCAAGTATAGTCTAGGTAGTGTAGATCCAGGGTTCTCAGCAAATGGAGAAATAGTTTAATTTCAATGTAATTAAATTCTCTAGAAATTGTTATGATAAAAACAATGCATAGCTGATTACTTTAACATTATGCCGTAATCTCAGTACTTTGAATCTGGTTGTCTGATATCTAAATTTAATGCTCAGCACAAACCAAAATGTCTTTTTCTGTCAGAATTTCTAAAACAAAATCACTTGAAATGGAACAAAAGTCAACTTGGGAGTCCAGAGCATGGAAAAGTTTGAAGACCATTACTGTACCCCTTACTGTTTTCCAAATGATTTCTCTACTTCAGTAATTCGGTGAAAGCAATTACCACCAAAAAAAAGCTTGTGGCTTTTTCTATTTAAAAACTATAAACTGAACTCCCCACTCCAATGGCTCTAAACAGAAGTCCATCACAGTTTTGACAGGCGACCGAGACTCAATCTGTGTGTGTGTGTGTGTGTGTGTGTGTGTGTGTGTGTGTGTGTGCAGAGCGGGGCCTTGGTGAAAGAGCAGGAGTCTGTGTTTTTGAGCAGTGGACCTGATCACAAAGCCATTTTCTCCAGGCTCTGAGAACCAAGTGACTGGAGAGAATCATCTCTCCTGCTGCCAGCTGTGTACTTAACTCTAAAGGTAAAGACTCTGTTTATCACAAATCACTGTGGCTTCTGTTTCAGTGATAGAGATTCTCATTATCTGACCTACTGAACGCAACACCTTTTATCAGCATCAGCACCATAATCAGCTGGGTGAACCTCTGGCCTGCTGTGACCCTTCGGAGAGGCATTTCCTCGAGCTCAGACACATGTAGCGTTTGGTCACACTATACTGCTACTTGGTAGAAATGTAAAAATATAGCTTAAAAAGTAGCAAAGTTACTACAAAGCTGCAGCTACAGCTACAGCTGACAGCTACAGTCAGTCATCCTGTGTTGAATGTCAGCTGGTGGAGACAAGAAAAAAAAAAATGATAAAGGTGTCTGCCAGGAAGAGGTTTATTTAGCAGATTCAGGATCCTCTATGAAATATTTAACATGACATTTGAACTTTTTCCACATGAGAAAAAATGCATCATGCATAGACAGGGGAATAGGTCATCCATAAATAAATAAGCCACCACAGACAAAACTACATTATTTTGAGCCAACAGATATAGGTATTATTATTTATTTTTTTTTTTTTTATTTTGGTGACTATATTGTGAATAATAAAATATTTTCCTCCATTGCATCAATCTTACGAAATTGTTTGTGTGTGTGTGTGTGTGTGTGTGTGTGTGTGTGTTGTGCACAGTGGTAGAAAACTGTGTTACGGAAGTAGTAAACAGCAGCAGTACATGATATGTACAATGAGTCACCTGTAAAATCCACAATCACCGTGCCAATCACTGTCGTCTTCATGGTGCTCTACTAAAATCAGCTCACTTTGTCTGCGCGTCAATAATGTTTCAGCGGCAACAAAGGGCCTAAGTAAAGACATTTTGTGATTCAGCCGAGTCGAGTCCAGATGCGGTCCATCTGTCCCACCTTTGACAGTCATCCCCCACACAAATTCCTGTCTCTAACTAAACGTATCCATCTCTTTCATACACACTCTGGCTCAATTAGGGTCTTTGCTGTGACCAGTGTTTGATGAATAACGTGTTGTTTTTTAAATTTTAATCTAAGACATTCAAGAAGCGTCTAAATATAAGAGGACATTCTTCTACACAGTGCTTTACTGATGATTGATTTGTCTTTTGGATGAGGATTTAGTTCACAGTCACAAAGCAGGGAACAGGCTATTCTTATGTCAGGGAAGTTGCAAGAGAATAGTGGAAGGCCTTTAGAAACAGTCACCAATCACAGGAGCCAGAGGAGCATCCATTACTCTATGTTGTTCCATTTGTCTACTTTAATGTGTGACATATTTTCAGGTTTTCACAAAGATGCATCTAATGACTATCTCAGTAATGACCATAACACGGAACAAGCTGGAAACAGTGAGAGCCCAAGTAAATTTCTTTCCTCCGTTGCCATGAGGTTGATGGCACTAGGCAGGAAAGCAACGCCTCACCCCATCCCCATCTTTAAATGCATAATACATTGCTTCACTTTAATGAGAGTGGCTTCAAAGTTTCCGGGCTCTTTCGACAAACTCTGGGCTGTTCTGTGCCTGTCAGTATTTTATGGAGATGTGACAAAAGTTCAGTCACGGCAAAACACGATTGTCTGCGTCTTAGATCAGCCGATGCCAGCCTGACCTTTCCAACCTCTCCAAACATAGCATGAGACGCAGTGTATCTTCACCCACGCCAGCCGACAATTAGGTTGGTGGAACAGACGAACCCTCGGTCCTATTCTTTACTGTAAACAACGGCTGTGTTGTCGTCCCAGGAGACCACAGACTCGTCTGATGTCGGGGCGATACAATATGCTCCAAATTCAGATGGAATGACAATAGCCACAGGGAAATGGCAACAAGCCTCAACTGAACACAACCTCATTAGCAAAGATAAAACTGAAAAACAACAGTCGTGACCTAATGGGTAGTGCCTTTAATTTTACCCTAATGTAATGAAAACAATGTTATTAGTGCTGATACAGGTGCATTCCCCTCAGGAGTGACAGCAAATGAAGATGCGGGGTATTGTTTTCCAGTTAGAGCCTCACCAGAACTGACAGAGCAGACAGGACCCTCGCCGCTGCGGTCCCCTGGGAGTCGGTCAATAGAGAGAATTACCACCTGCTTCTGTGGTCACAGGTATTCCCTAGCATGACACTGCATGAAAAATACCCCAAAAAACAAGAAGATGATGCAAGTAATGCAAGTTCAACATTCTATATATGTGTAGGCTATAAAGGAATAGAAAAGGCTGGCGCTGTGTGTGTTTCTGAGGTGTTTGATTACTTTTAGGGGTGTAAATCTTTGGCTTAAGAGATTCAGAGCTACTCAAGTCAGTTCATAACTAGCTGGCAATTCATTTTAAAAACATTTTCTATTTTTTTTGGAATGATTCAATGTGGTTCAAGTTTACAAATCTCGAATTCCAATGAGCGATTTGATTCAGTTCTTTTAACCAAAATTTTATGTCGATTAAAAAACACATGAAAAGGTGGTAGACTATCCTTTTACTGAAATGTCAAAAGAAGGCAAAAGCATTGCTTAAACATAATTATTAAAAAAACAAACAAACAAACAAAAAAACACTATTGGCGTTTTTGCAGTTGATAGTATTCTGTTAAATCAACACATTAGATCTTTTTTTTTATTGAGAATGATTTGATTCATGGCATTTTCATATCAGTTCAGACCAAAGTCAGATGAATTCTCCCTGTTTATTTATTTATTTATTTATTCATTGCAACTTGATGCAACTGAATCGACGCAGTGAGTGAATCTTGATACCTCACATCTACTTACTTCAGATGTGTTAGCTCATAAGTAATAAATTCAAAATTACTGAAATTCACCATTACTCAATACAGCACAAAAGGATCCAGCAGAAATGAAGCTAAATGGTACAAAAACATCAAAAGAGTGGGCTCACAGTGTGCAAAACATGTTGAAACTGGTATTGCAACAGTCGTCTCAGTCCAACAGGCTCTCATTACAACTTTTTTTGGTGCATTTGCTTATGTTTCGTTATGTTTGCACCATGTTGGATTGAGAATTAAAGTATTAAATTCTGCCATCTCAGCTCCCTGGTGTCTGTTTTTTGCGGCCTTTTGTGCACTTCAGCCAAACACAACTTCACTTCTCCATATCAACACTCCCACCATGTTCAAGCACAGGAAGAGGGAATCATAGAGGAGTCACTATGCAATGTTATAAAGATTCTTCTTTAGCCATTTCTATTCTGAAACATGGCCCATGGTGTTTCTGATGAGCAGTTTTTGAAAATGCAATGGATGCCTTAGCATCTGACATAAATATGACATAACTACTCCGAGCCCCAGGAGCCTGTGTCTGTTTACGGCAGGCTATTCTGATGCTTCATTTCCTGATAACTGATTGTCTCTCTCATTTTTCAGCTCTCAGTTTCTTCCCTCTGCGTGTGATACAAAGCGCAGACACATCTCCTGCCTATTCCTGTCACAGTTTGGGGTAGGATGAGCCCGTTTCCCTGATGTGAGATCAGATCTTGGGCCTGGGTCCTGCTCATCAATCCCGCCAGCCGCCCCGCTTCTCCCATTGATCACTGAGGCAGGCGTAAGCAGCTGCTTGCACTCGGCTCCACAAAGAGCTAATCAGGAGGCTCTTAGCATACCTCCCTGAAGTCCACCTTCTGTTTGAGAGCTCATGAAAAGAGCTGCAGCGACGTTTTAGAGGAGTCTGCGTGTGAGTGTGAGCGTGCTCTCTTGAAAATGAGATGCATGTGTTTGTTTGCTGTTTAGTGACTGAGCATTTAAACGTGCTGATGATTTAGCTCTCAGCCCAAGTTCCTTCTGGCTATGTAGAGGAATCATTAAACAAATTATTAGTAGGGGTGTAACTGAACCGTAAAAAAACGAACCATTCAATCCACAGTACACCCATATCTACTGCATGACAGCCATCTAACCACACACTTAGCTGATGAATTAATGAATATACTGCAAGTATTTTTAATGTTTGCTTTAAATAGTCTAAGTAGACTTTCGCCTTTGACAGAATATTTGTTGATTTCATATATTATTATCCCATATCTCCAAATGACCGAATAAAGTTTTTTTTTTTTTTTGAGAACATTGTAATGTTTTTTTTTTCTCCCTAATATACAAAACAATTCAAATAAAAACTGAAATCATGACACAAAAATGGCAATACAAAATTGAACTGTGGGTTTTTTGAACTACTACATGCCTAATTATTACATATTTAAATGTGTAAACCATTCATAATATCAAGCATGTGCACCAGAGAAGTCCAAGTCCAAGTTAACGTTTTATGCTTTTGCCAGTTTTAGTGTATAGCCTTTTAAAACTCTTTTAAATGTTTAATCAATGTAAAGTTGTTCAGTGGTGAGGCAGAAAAAGAGAGACAGAGAGAGGGGAGAGGGTGAGAGAAAAAGTAAAAAGCCTCATAGCGCTGCTGTTGAAAGTACCAGGGAAACAAAATTCAAGACAGGTACAGGGTTAATATGAGAGCAAAGCTTTGTGGGCTGCTGAATGAAAATGAGATGTAGCAGATGCAAGTGAGAGAGGCTTGAAGAATCTGTTATGATGAACAACACATAAAGTGCATGCCACACGTCGTGACTGTATTACTACAGCAGAAACCTGAAAAAAAGAGTGCAGCGGGGATTTACATATCATGGAGGAGAGCAAGCATTAAGAGGCGGTCTAGTTTTTCATCGCTCCCCGTGCTTATTTTGCTCTCCCTCCTGCTTGCAGGTCCAATAATCTGACAGTAATCCAGTTTGTGTACTATTTACCTTTCACTGTGTCTCATTTGCATCTAAGCATGGCTTCATTTCTCCTCGCTTTTTGGCTTCCTGTTTTTCAGGGGTTGAGTTTTCTACAATTTAACTCCTCTAAGACAGAACTCATTTTAATTGGTGTCCTTTCATGCAAAGATGAGGCCAGCAGCTTTAATCTCACAGGTGTTATTGTTCGAGTCTGTTGTGTTGCCTGTGCTTGCAGCCTTGGCGTTATGTGTGGTGCTATGCTCCAGCATGCCCATGTCCTCATACACACATCTCCCCACCAGCAATCACACTTTTGATATTAGAAAGACACTGGTTCTCTATTTCAAATTCTCAAAACTCACATCCAAAGCAGCCAATGACCCAGCCCCTGGTTTCCTTTATTGACTGACATAAACATGAACTCCCTCTAATCTACAAGGACTTTCTCCCACTAAACAGAGTCCTGATGGAAGCATTGTACCCTGGGTAGCTGTAAATAAAAGAAGTCACAGTAGGATGTAGTCACCAGCAGGTATCGGGACATTAGCTGAAATGGACTAGATGAGGTTGGGGCATCTGTTGCTCTTTAAAATTTAACAGCCAGTCACTGCAAATGATTTTTTGCGTTGTTGCTGCAGCAGAACTTGACATGTTGCGATGGATTTGTCAGGTCTGACGTAACTACAGTAGACAGAGCTGCACTTCAAATGACTGGTCAATGAGACTGTACACACAGTGGCCTCGCACATCCAACCTCACCTGTCAATAAGGGGGATTAATCAGTGAGAGATTCACCTAAAGGAAATAGATGTTATTTATTACCAGTGTCTTCATGAGTTCTTTCAAATAAAATACTGATGCATGAAGATTTTATAACACCATTTTTAGCTACTGTCCCTTTTTACCTGAACATGCGAAATAAATCGGGCCATTTTTTTTTTCATCTTAAGTGGGCCACCATTTAAATTGTCTTACTTAAATACCTTTATTATTAGCTACTCTTATTTCTACTAACATCCAACTGAAGCTGTAAACCTGCATATCATAAAGTCATTTTTTTTAAAAATGCCATCCTCCTACCTACTTGAGTAATAAATGCTCCAATCTTAATGTGGATTTGAATATTCTGTGCATACACAAATATATATATCTGCAGTATGGGTTAGGGTTAGGGTAAATATATGCACACGCAGAACAGGCACCTAAACACACACACACACACACACACACACACACACACACACACACACACACACACACACACACACAGAAATGTTATGAATATGATAGGCTTCACATTAATCTCAGTGGTTATGAAGAATCCATCAGGGGGTGTCGTCCTGTTTATTGTAAACTTGTGGGCGTGTAAAGCCATTTTAGACTACAAACAGTGATATCTGGCTTCAAATAAAGCCAGATACTGTTAAAATGTTACTGTTAAAATGACACTGAATAAAACTATTTTAACTGATTTTAGTATGACTGTTTCCTGGCCCATTTGACCAGAATACAGTAAAACAGACCGGAAGGGGGACCTGCTGCCACTTCAAAACCTGTGACGCCAAAACTATTAATAAGGTTTTTCTGTTAACAGAAATGTTAAAAAGGCCCATGATATTTCTAGCAAGCAACTCCAAAAAATGCAGCGGAGGCATTTTCTGACATAAATATGACATAACTACTCCAACCTACACAGAGGAAGATGAGCATTTGCATGGAGTGGCATTTACATTTGGTGGTAGATATACTTTAAATATGCTTTGCAGCCGCCTACCAATCCCCCCGATTACATTATCCTGGCTGAGGGTCGTTTAAAGTGGGATACTGGAGGACTCTCTCTCTGTCTGTAATCCCCCTCAGGTTATCTAGTCAAGATGGATGGGTTGTAGATGATGGCCAAACATTTTCTCTGCTCTAGGTAACTTCGTATGCAGATAGTGATACACTACTCGCACATTGCTATCATGTTCCATCCTCACACATTCCCACGCACCTGCCGAGGACCACGAAAGCCTCAAAATACTCCTGGGTGATTTTAACCTGAGCCTCTGATCTTTCTGAGAGGAATATGAAATTTTCTGAGGAGCTGATATCCAGAGGGGAGTTCTGCATTATGTAGAGCAGCTTCATTTACTGTAAGCACACCTCAAAGCAAGTTGTACAATACCCAGAGCTTAGACATCTAGGCTTTCAAGAAAAAAAGTCTTCCAAAATGAAAGACACAATTAGATTTTAATGACTAAGAAAATTACTCACTGTCTTTATGCCAGATAGTATTAGATTAAGACATTTGGAATGAACACAGATTTCTTGAGTGGCTGTCTGATAAAATTTAAACAATATCATCACATTGGTCCATAATATTAAAGCCATGACAATAAACTAACACCTCAAGGCAAGGCATATAGTGTATATTTATCTTTGATGATGTGAGAATTGGAAAATGAGACAAAACCAACACAGGTAGTAAGAAAGCAAATGATTAAGGGAAATATTATTTGCAATATCACTTCAAATCAGTGTGTAAAAAATGTTGTCCAGTCTTTCATGGCTTTATAGGCAACATGCATGGATTCCACAGTATGACTGTTTATATAATATGATGCAAGTACAGCTATGATGCTGAAAGACTACAGGCCATAGTCTTCCAAGCAAAGCGTGCATATCAACTGTGTGCTGAGAGAATTTTCAACAAACCACCATTCGCATTCAACAACTTTCCACTCTGATTAGTGCCCCCCACTGAACATTTTTTTGCTGAAATACTTTCCATTTTGTCGCCTGAGAAGAATGAAATATTTAAAACTTCACATCTACATTTCAGCCAGGCATTGAGACTGAAAGATCAGCTCAATCTACCACAATTACGGTCAGTCGCAGACACTACCTGACTGTGATGGAGGGATGAGGAGATGAAGAGAGACAGAGATGAAGGGAAAGAGAGGGAGTGCGATGATAAGTGAGCTGTAGCATGTGGTAGTAGTGCACTAATCACGGTCCCCGGCTGAAGAAACACACAGGCGCCTCGAAGGTTATTGAGAGATAATGGGATTCTCAGGGCAACCAGACACACCGCTAAAGACAGAGATGAAATTTGAAAATAAATAATGCAAAATTCTCTTTCTCTCTCCTGCTCGGTGTGTGTGCATGTGTGTGTGTTTGCATGTGTGCGTGTGTGTGTGTGTTGTATTAGAACTCCAGCTAACTCTTCAGCATGATGAAAGATGAAGATATAAGGCATTAATCGTCGGCTTGGGAAAAGAGACAAACACAGTTTTTGTAGAGTCTGAGTACTGACTTTGGCTTCCCAGCTGAAGTCAGTGCAAGTATGAGCCATGCACATGTTTATACTGAACTTAATGATATTTAATGACACGCAACAATGCAAATAAGTATGTGAAGATAAATCGACTAAATATAAAAATGCACTTGCCTCTTCTGCTAGGAGGAAATGTAAACTTCTCTTTTGTCTAAAATGCTCAAGCAGAGGGAAAATATTATCTATAACACGAAACAAAACTTCAAAATAAAAGGCAGTGGCCTAAAGTTATTGTTTTTATTTGTTATAAGCTGCTGCAAAAGTCTATAATACTGCTGATATTGTGGTTTGGAAGATTTGATAGTGTGGGTTTCAGAAGGTACAGCATTGCCTTGTTTTCAATTGATCCCACAGCCCCCTCTACAGCCATTTTTCAGCTGCAATTTGCAGGGCTGTCCTCTCTTTGATGAATAAAAGTCCTGGCTCACTTATTTGACAGTGGTATTATTTTGTAAAAAGGAAGCTAGGGGCTGCTCTAATCACCCATCATGAGCCCTTTGCAAGCACATTTTGGCATTTACCTCTACTCGCTTGCCAGTGCACATACCCTCTCTGACGCACATTGTCCCTGTCCCTCATCCCCTCTCCCACACCCTGCTCATGCCCTGAGTCTGGACACCCACAAAGCACCGTGGGTCAAAGATTGCTCACCCTGTGCATCAGCCCTGTCACCCAGTGCCCTGCAGGAGAGAGACCAGCATGAAAGCATCTTCTCTTGACAGCTTTGCCCAATCATTCAGCTCAGAGAGCGTTCTCAAAAAGCAACAGAGAGCAAGAAATCGTCTAAGGTGAGCATTTACATTCGTTTGGGCACAAATTTAAACACTGAATGGCATTACAGTGGTTAAAATTGAATTGGCGTTACAAGTTGCCATCATAACATCCCCAAAATTGTGCGCAGCATGGGGTGATCAATAATAAGAAGCCAGTGATACATAACAATAATAACCAAAGGAACAATAATCAAAGGAAATTATGCATAACAATGAAATAGTAGACTTGATTAAAGTAAAACATGAACCTGAAAATAGAGGGTCACAGTTTAGCCACTTTCCTCTGAATTCCTGTTTTACATTAACATGCAGTGGAGCTCTGAGGTGATGGTCAGAGCTTGTAGAGCTCAAACAGGACAAGCCAACCGGTGGCGCCGAGTCGCTCTTGCTGATCTGTGACCCCGCGCTGCAGAGTCACACCCCAGCCCCACCCCCGCTCCCCTGTAACCCGTCACTCATTCCCAGCCACAGTGACCCCTGTCAGGCCAGTGTCAGCTCTGGGGGACAGGGTTAGCACGTCATCCACATGCACCCACTCATCCATTTGTTGATTTATTTATTTATTTTGTTTGTTTGCGTCTTTGTGTTTTTTTGGCAGGGTGTCTCCTTTCATCCTGTCTGTCTCCTAGTGTCTGCTCCTTACATGCCCCTGCTGTCAGTCAGACATCTGATCAGGTGGTCATCTTAACTTGCCACCTCTGACTGCCTGACTTGCAAGTGTCTTCTTCCATTTTCCTCTCCTCCCCTCCCACTATGTGTTGCACCCGTCTACTGATCCATTCTCTCCTTTCACCAATAATGTGAGTGCTGTTGAACTTTGTACTTTCTATTGCCTCTCCTCTTTTAAAGTCATCTCTGTTTGTTCAGTCTTCTCTCATTTCCAGCCTTGAAGGAAAATACTAGAGACTTAATAAGCAATAAGCCAGGGTAAGTGGTGCTTAAATGTAATTATAGCAGAGCTAAGAGGTATTGTAAAGCACTGACAACTGACTCACTGCTTTTATATTGTGGTTGTGGAGAGAATACAAATGTTCATGAAATCTTTTATTCTTAATCAAGAAAAGCAAAATCAAAAATTACTGACTGTCTATTTTCCACCAGGCAATACAGTTCTTAAACAGCAGCTAAACATCATAATTACCAAGTCTGACTGCTACATATGTGTCATTTCTTATTGGATATCTTATAACAGGTTTAAATGTGTGTCAGCCAATCACAGCTAGGGACCAGATCTACCTGTTTTATAATTGAGGTTGTGGGTCACTTTAAAAAAAAAAAAAAAAAAAAAAATTCTCCATAATTTTACATTGATCCTTGTTGAATGTGGCACAAAAATTAGATATTATAATTCAAACTCACATTATGTTCTTTTGCAAGAGATACCGCACAGCTTGATATCTGTGTCAATCCAAAGCCATTGTCCATTATTGTGAATGAGAAGATGTCACTTGCAGTGACCTGATTACTATCCTCTCTCTTTGCTTTCAAGTTACATAATAAGTGAAATCAAAGAAATTTCAAATTATTTTTCTATTTGACTGAATTTGACAAAGATGCAGGATTTAACATTCAGTATGCTCTGTCTCTCATATTCTGTTTATTCGCCATTTTCATGCTGCAATGACCCAGTTTACTTAACGGGGTCATTTAGACCTCGTTATCTTCATCTAATTTAACAGATTTTCAGTTAAGTGAGAAACCTCTATTGTACACACTGTGAATCAACATCTTTTTTTTTAATTTAATTTAATTTTTATTATTATTATTATTACTTTCTGTGAGGAACAAGTGCCTTTTCAAAACATCTGAATCAGGTGGGCCCTGCCCAAAATCAAAACTACACCCAATGGAAAGTGGCCTATGAATACTAGAGATGCAGCAAACTATAACATCTCAACAGGTTTTGCAGCACACATGCTCGACCATGCTGTGCTGTCTGAACCTGACAGACTACAGGAGCTGATCTGTGTTGTGTTTTACAGGTATAGGTACTGTAGCCATGCAACACTGTAAAGCAACTTTGCAGAAGTCACACTGAAGAAGTTCACCATGACTAAATTAAATTAATAAATAATTTCCGCCAGCATGAGTAAACAGAAAACGGAGGCTGGGGAGCCGTGTTATTGTCAGCCACTGCAGAGGGTGCATATTTAACCTGTCCTCTTCCTCAGTAGATACCGCTGACCTGAACGCTAATTGTTATGATTTTCCAGCTTTGAAACACTGATCGTGAGCTCTTTTGTATTGGATGAGCGCTGGAGAAGCAAGAGAAAGGAAGGTAGCCTATGTTTTAATCACAGCCTGGCAGAGATGCACACTAAAGAAAGAAGTGACAACATGGTGGCTGCTAAACTGCAGCACTCTTTATATCCTCCTTATTCTAGAGGATATCCTTTGTGTCAGGATGCCACGTTCACTAAACTGAATCAGTCAAACTACAAGGCTTTCACTTGTTTAAACACTTGCTAGCCTTTGAACTGATTAAAAACCAACAGACACGTGCACAATTGTCTTCATGGTGCCTGTGGGCATGTGTGTATACACTATGAGGAAGGCACATGAATGACAGACACACGTCCTTACACGTCAGACATGTTTTAATTGTGCCAGCCCCTGTCTCAGTCTGTGTTCCTTTACAGTCATGCAGTGTAGAGAGAAATTTTGAAATTTTTTTGGCTGACTGGGAATTTTTTTTTTCTCCTTTACACTCTCCTTGAATCTGAGTTTAACTGAGGAGAGTGACACTAATTCAGATGGTGTGGTTTAACAAGGTGCTCCTTTAGCTCTTTCATTTAACCTGTGTGGCTGAGAGCTAACTACAGTCGATCCAAGTAAAACACCGTATGCCTGATAATACTGAATGAGGCCCTCTGCTGTGAGTGGATACTGTATCTATCTTCTTTTTTTATTTCAATATTAGAAACTTTGCAAAACAGAGGTTTGCACGGTCTCAAGAGAAAGAGTAATAACACATATATGACCTGTGGATTAGCTTTAGAGTTGTGGAAGTATGTACTGAAATCAGTCATGGAGCATCCCTAATGCTCATCCAGATGATATTGATATTTTTAACTGCAAGCCTGACTGAGTCTAAACTTGTTTGAAGTATTGGACGTGACAGCACGTTGAAAGCAGGTAATTACATCATTACACGGTCAGTTCAGTTCACACCAACACCACCGCTGACTGAGACTGACTGTGCACTAGTTCACCAAGAGTCTGGAGTTATTTGACTGTGGCAGTGTGAAAACTGCTGGGTCGCACTGTAAATGAAAAGGGGGGCACTGATGGGTTTTTGCTTTCCATTTGACATTTCTTTTTGTGCCTACATATATATGAATGGGTCTTTCTTAGCATTTATCTCCGGTGCCCTTGCAGAACTCAAGAAATTTTGTCATGATGCTGAGACCTTGTCCATCCAGATTTGGCTTCAAGAAGCTCACATTAAAAAAAAAAAAAAAAAAAAAAAGTGACAAAATCTGGAACTGCATTGGAAATAGGTGGAACTATACCACCTCTGACATTTTTTCATTTACTTTGAAAAAGGTAACAAATATACAAATACATGTGCTGTTAAAATTCATTTTCATTTCCAAGCTCAGCAGCTAGAAAACAAAGTTTGAGGACGAATTTATCTGATCAAGTCATTATGCTGCTGTACGTCTCCCCTGCCTCAGCCTCGGTGGGTTCATTTGATTTTCTAGTGACGAATTGGACAGCGTCCCCTATAGGGCAGACATCCACCACCGTCAAGATGCGCACGACTTGGTGACATCAATGGAGACAAGGGATCCTGAAAAATGACTACAGCGTTGGTGTGACGCCAGTGACCACTCAGTATAAATGGTGAGGCGCAAAGTTATCTGCTCATACCTCCAGGCTTGGCCTCATACGGGTCACCAACCGCTGTGAGAAGCAGAGGGCAACCGCTGTCACCGCCTGTGGAGCGCTCAACGGCGAGAGAGGCGAATTTGGAGATTTCCCAAGTAAGTGTGGCTCACTTTAGACTGACTTCTTCGACACTGCAAAATAAAAAAAAAGTCTGTCTTAAGTGACCGTTTTAGGGATTTAGGAAAGGTACTGCGCCATGATAACTGGATAAGATACATTAATTCTTAAAATCTTACTAGTTAAAATCTGTTAAGTTTCACTTGTTTCAAGATTTATTTTGGAAGCCGAGAAGAATGGCCAATCTGATATGAAAATGATGCTTGATTCAAGAAAAATCTTCAAAAAACCTACTTTGTTTATGTTTTCACAGTACTGAAAGATTGTCTTTCAGTTGTTTTACGAAAACTAAAAGTCAGTCTGAATATTGGATTTAATGGTTTCTTTAAGGTGAATGTGAATTGCAGTGCAGCCTATCATTAGTTTGATTGCTCCCTATAATTTACATTCATGTTTTCCGTCTACCATAATCTATCTCCTCATCACAGGACCAACTAAAGTACCATGAAGTCGACGTGTCTACTCATCTTGGCTTCTCTCACGGTCTGTAACTTGGCACTGTCTGGAGGACAGGATGATGCGGGGGACGGGAGGACCATAGACGACATCATCCTGCAGAGAGCAGAGAGTCTCCTGTTAGGGTCCATTCTCAAAAAGATAAAGGATGGAGACGGCAGAACTGGTGCGTAAAATATGTCTTGGATCACTTTTCAGACCCTCGAACACAACTAGCCTAAAACGACATTTTCTCTTGATTAAAGTTGAAAAATTCTGCCAAGCTTTTTTTTTTGTGTAACTGTGGAATTATGTGCTTAAACAAACTATTTTTGCCATTAAATTAACCTGTAATTTATCCTTATTTTAAATTTGTGTTTATTACTATAATCAGATGGCCTGTAAGTTTAAGCATAGAAGCATTTTCAATTAATATGACAACACACTGAAATGGAAAACAATTGTGCGATTTCATAAGGCGCTTCATGCCAAGTTTAGATATTTACCAGATATATAAGAAGAAATATTTGATGAAACAGTAATATTTGAATAGCATAAAACTGGCAAAAATGGATTTTGTTAAAATGTGCAAAACTGTTTTGAAAATAAGTCAGGCTACAATAGGCTTCTCAAGTGGCATGCGTAATTTACGCACGGCGTAAACGTCTCTGAGAGAGGGTGAACGACATGCTAGGGACAGCGTGGATTTGGGATTAGTACTGTTAGTGGGACTGATATAAGTATCTCCATTCAATTCCCCAGATGGATTTTCATTCCAACCAGAGTGGGTAACAAAGCGACAGCATCCCGGCAAGAGATACAACGAGGACTTGGAGAAGCGGCAGCATCCAGGACGGAGAGAAGAAGACGAGGATGAAGACTACGTGGATGTTGAAAAGAGACAACACCCGGGCAAACGCGAAGACGAAATGGATTCGTTCCTGGAGCTCCAGAAAAGGCAGCACCCGGGAAAGCGCTCGATGATGGGACAAACTTCTGAAAACCCCATCGTGCTCCTCGGTGAACTTTCAAAACGACAGCATCCAGGCAAACGCTACCTGTTGATACAGAGCAAACGCCAGCACCCAGGTAAACGCCACCCGGGGGCAGAGGATGGGGGCGCCTACGGGGATCCGGATGCAGATGGTGACCTCCGAGAGTTGGAAAAGCGTCAGCATCCCGGGAAACGCTTTTGGGATAACTCGAATCCGGATTTAGGCACAAACAGTCCATGTGATGTATTGGACCCTACGAGCTGCAGCAAGTCCAGCCTGCTGCTCGACTTTTTAGACAACATGACCAAGAGTCACGCGGAGGAGAAGAGACAACACCCGGGTAAAAGGTCGGCGCCTGAGGAGGATCTGGTGGAAGCAGAGTAGGATAATAATGATTAAAAAACCGTCATGTGTGCGTATGTACTGCTGTAATGTAACGAAATAAATCAGTAAATTACTTGCCCATGATGAATTATTTTAAGGAGTTAATCAATTGACATGACTACACCTTTTGTGCTACAGTAATTTTAGTTGGCAGAGACTTTTCGATCGTATCGCAAAACATTTATCTGCTGTTTGTTTCCTTGGAGAGCTTGTGCGTAATTGTGCACTAAACCTGAAAACAGAGACGCACATGTGACTCAGTGTCACTGGAATCCCATTCATAAGAGGGTGTCGCCTATGTTGTATGTTGAATTTATATTGTTATCCATGTTCATTTAGTGAGATAATGCTGGCATCTCAGACCAAGGATGAAAGCATTTGGCGATGTAGCCTCCGTGAGGCTACAGACGCTTCCAGTCTGAGCATTTACTGATATGCTTAGGCTGGAAAAAAGAGATCGAACTTATAGCCACAAATTTAAGTTATTATGTTCATAGTGTTAGAAATAAAACCCATAGTCTGGCTATATTTATTGATTAATTTGTTTATTGTTTTCTACTTATGTAAAATATAATTATTACCACAGCATATTAAAAGTGTCATTGATTATTTTTCTACATTAATTTTTGCATGGATTTAAAGTTTATTTGACCTGTTGTAAACTGTATGTTACCTCTGCCTTAATCATATCACTAATGATTTTGTTGTAGCCTACAATAAAATGCACTCGTAAAGATTTATGGCCTTCACATAAAATCAGCTGCAAAGAATGCATGTATTTAAGATTATGTAGCCTTCATGCAATGTAAAAGCCTATTAAACTTGGTTCAGTAAGCACACACAGCTACAGCTCTAAATATCTAGTCCAAGAATGCAATTACCCGCCATAGCCCCATCTGCATTAATTACTGTGAGTCAATAACAGGCAGTGTGTGTCAGGTACCCGACTCTCTCCTCAGCCTAATTGGGCTCATTCCATCAATGCCTTGGGGCCCTTGTCCACAGACTTGATCAATATGCAAATTGTTCCTCAAGCATGTGTTAGATAGGGAGCTGGTCCAGCCCTCAACTGTGGACTGTATTGAAACACACACACACACACACACACACACACACACACACACACACACACACACACACTCACACTAGAAGAACTACATCTTACAACTACAGAAAACAAGACCACGGTGGATAGTGGTTGTCGGCCCTTTTTAACTCATTCAGCTGGGGTTTGATGCACCACATACCTGGACCTTGCTGAAAACAGTGGCTGTACTACAGGCTACAAATACAACTTTCTCTTACAATGTGACCATGAGCCAGCCAGAAGCAACACCAGTCAAAGCATGACTCACAGTGAAAGCAGAGTTCAGGTGTCCGAAAAGGGACCCGCAGCCATCAGCCCACATGTTTTCATGCCCAGGGTCCATCTGATCTGAAATGAAGGACAAATGAAGAGACCACAGTTGTGTAATGCAACGTGGGCAAGGGTTATTAGTTTTTGAAAATCTAGTTACTCTTTCTTGGCATATACATACACTTTCTGGGGATGAATAGGGCTGCAATTAATGATAATATTCAGATAATATTGATTTGTGGATAATCAATTTTTTTTTATTTAATCAAGAAATCATTTAGTCTTATAGGAGGTTAGTCGAGCCCAAAGTGTCATCTTTAAATTACTCTCTTGTGAATAATGGCTAAAATAAATTTATAACTGAATACTTATATTAGTGAAGAGGGAATCAGATGTTTGGTGATTTGCTTTGATAAATAACAGAAACAATTCATCAGTAATTAAAAAAATTATAATGAATTTCTTTCTGTAAGTGGACTGATCAACTAATCATCTCTGCTCTGTGCAATAAATCTGCAGATTAATATGCAACCCAGTATAAAACGTACAGTTACAAATTGGACCTGAATGTGACATTCAGCAACTTTGAAACAGCAAATAGGAACCCAAAATATGTTTGTTTAGCAAAATAGAAATGTCTTCTGTAATCTTTCTGTCAATAAGAGTCAGGACTCTGCTGATTTTTCCTATAAAATTTGAGGTGGATTGGCACTATACTGCTGAAATAGACATTGCAGAATTATGATAGTCTAGCCATTTTAAAATATGGCCTATGCTCAGGTCAAAGAATGTACACAAGTGAAACAGATCTAGAAATATCTAAATATGTGTTCCAGCCCAGGCCTATCACTCCTCAGGGCAGTATGACATCTCTCACCGGTTTTCCCACATACAATAAGTAAGGTGTGGTCTGAGCTGCTCACACTGACCAATGTCAGCTCTGCAAGATGTGGCCAGTATATGTACCATGAAACAGCCTGCTGCTGTGAGAGTCCTCTTCAGACTGCTCTGTGTCCCTTTGGTGGGCTACAGCTCCTCAGATGATCTTTTGTAGTCAGTGTTTGTGTTTCAGGCTGACATTTAAACTGCGCTTTGATTGGCATATGTCTGCAAATTAGTTTCATTTGCACAAAGATCAATTCCTTGTTAATGTATTATAGGCGAGTCTTATCAAAGTTTTCAAGGGCATTCTTAAAAAAAATCTGCTAAACAACAGTCAACATCAGTGAGTGTCCTGTCAAACAGCATGCTACACAACCACCACCACCACCATCAACAACAACAATAACAACACACAACAAAGTCCCCAACGTAGCCAACTTCACCTGCACACCCCTGCAGGTCAGACCATGCTGGGCCACTGCACAGCCGCCCCTTTTGGCCGTCGCTCCGTGCCGTTTGTCCCTTCTCCCGTGCCATACCAACCGCCTGTATGCTAATCACATGACGAGGCAGGGCTGCTGTGCTGCAGCTGGTGATTACGAGCTGTCAAGAGAACACAAACTGTAAACAACAGATTTATCGTTGCCTTCATTTGTAAGTACCGACGATCCTCGGGTGTTGTTCTTTTCTCGGTTATGTGTGCAAGACAGCGACGTTGTTTTGATGTCCGCGGTTTTAAGCTAACGTTACAAGATTGTAGAAACGATAGCTAGCTAAAACTAGCCAACCTTGCAGCTAGCATTCCCTAGCCACATTGTGTACCTTCATAGTAACGTTAGCTACCCATTGGAATAGAAAATAGACAGTAAATAGGAGCATGATATCGTATAAATTTAAGCATTCTCACTCACAGTTTGCTAAATAATAAGCTAACGACGGCTAGCCAGTGTAGCTTCTCTGCATATGTGGGGCAGCAATCCCAGTAATTTGTGGTGAACGTTATGTTGTGGTTTGGGTGGGATTACTGGACTCTGCCAGAGCTCGCCTCATAGTTAAAGGCAGATTTCCCCTATGTGCACGAGATTCAAGAATATTTTTGTGATGGCAACATTTTATTGGCAACTGCATTTACCGTAATGTGTTCATCAACTTCATGACTCAGTCTTTAACACAGACAGTTTTTTAGGAACAGGACCAGAGGGTGTGTCCACAACTCACATCAGAAAGCAGCGTTATGTAACACATAACACAATAGATGGTGTAATTAACCAAATCATATTTTACATGTTGTTACATTTTAACCTGAAAGACTTAGGGTATCTGGTTTAGCTTTCATTTTGTCTGTCACTTAGGCAGCCATTCAAAGCAGAAAGTATTAGATCAGTAGACTGTAATCCTGATGAATAGCATTTTTTAGAAAAAACTTTTATAGAGAAATTGTCTTCTCCTTGTGTAAATATTTTGCAAACTTTCACATGCCATTGTATGTGAGACTTGCTTCTCAAATGTTAAACCAGCCAAAATGAAGCATGTCAGTTTTTTTTTTTTTTTTTTTTTTTTTTTTTAATGGATTATGCACCATTAGGTAATAGACCAAAATGCCACATTCAAATGCAGTACATGTTGGAGTCTGTGAATGATTTTGGGGCATGCTAGTCAAAAAGTTTATGCCCCAGTGGAGCTTGGATTTGTTCAAGGGTTGGTTCAGATGTTTGTTTAGTCTAAAGTCTCTCCTCTGCTTTGATCTGATCCTTATTGCCAGGCTTTTCTCTGGTGCGATGGAGCTGATGTGGGGTGTCTTGCACACCCTGTGGCATGTGGAATGAATCAGGATAATCTCCACCTTGCACCTGCCGTTTGCCACCACAGCCTCCCTCTGTTATGGCGTCTAGCTACCCACCTCCCTTTGAGGGCACTGGGGAAGTGAAGGAGGGCTTTCTTTGCCCACTATGTCTGAAGGACCTGCAGTCGTTCTATCAACTCCAAGACCACTATGAAGAGGAGCACTCTGGGGAGGACCGCCATGTTAGGGGACAGCTCAAAAGTGAGTCTTACCCACTCACAGTCCCTCCCTTTAACAGTCACAGTGCCATTTGATTCTCATTATGTTCCCCCAGCATCTGCTACACTTACATATAAAAGAATAATTATAACCACAAGCAAATTAAGTTCAATGTTTGCCTCACAACCATCTTTGTGGCTCCAGTTAGTGCTATAGTGTTTGATGTGTTTGGTAATATGCTGGGACACATAGGGAGTGCGAGCAGAATGATCACAGTGCTGATACATGTTAGATGAGAGGTTCATAATGCCAAGTGAGATCAATATTCATTGATGGTGGCTACAGTCTGGGCTGATAATGTCACTGCCATGGCTTTTGAGAGTGTTTAAGATCGGCATAATGAAAGAGGATAAGTTTGACAGAATGATTAATGCCGTCCACTCAGCATAGTCGCTGTTTAGATGTAAGAACATTGTGGTGCAAGTGCAACATGTCATGAAGGCCTTGGTCATAGCATAAGCAAGCCTGTAAGGAGCAAAGCAGCTCCCTTAGAAAAAAGGAAAGTATTACTGCACCACATAAATTATAGGGATGGGCCAGAACAGGCGATTTACCACAACGCTGAGATTTCTGTAATAACATAGCCTGGTCAGGTTTTTTTTTTTTTTTTTTTTTTTGTGACCCTATTAATTTTAAAAAGATTGTGCAAAATTGCCTTAAATGTAGCCTACTAAAGTTTCATCACTCATCTGAAATATATCATCATGTAGAAATTATAAACTAGACGAAGGCTACAGGTCTGTACACAACATGCAAAAAACAGGCTAGTAAGATCTTTACATTTCTGTTTTACCCTTTTTAAATACTTTTTAAAATGAATTTATAAGCATTTGGCCTAATAAATAACTACACTGTTCATCCTTTTTCATTATTAAGATAGCCAAGAAGCTGTTTTTTAAGTGCAGAGATTATATACTAGATGAAGGCTGCATTTCCACGTTCAGCCTGAACTCAAAGTATGACATGGGCCAGGAAGATCTTTTACATTTCTCTTTGCCCTTTTTCTTAATTAATTAAATAAAAAAGCAATGCGCATGATGCCTCTAAAAAACAAACAAACAAACAAAAAAAGCTCTTAGTTTTTCATTATTAAGGCAGGCAGGAAGCTGGGGTGTTCCAGTGAGTCACCATGTAGAGTGTGTATCATGTAATACTAAGGCTAAGCTGCAGTGGCATGGGTTTTCATCCAGCTCAGCCTCTTTGTTGCATGTCATCCCCTTTCTTTGTCCTGTCCTTCCCGTTTCTTTCCGCTGTGACTGTCTAATGAAGCAGAAATGCCCCAAAAATAATCTTTTCTTTTTTTTAAGACAGCCAAGAAGATTATTTTGCACTTTAACACATCGCTAATGTATTTCTGGAAGGAAATGTCAAGTTGTGCCACCACTGTGCAGAGACAGTGGATGAAATGGGAGATGGGAGGAGCTTTGGAGTATTGCGACGTGTGCAGTAGGAGTAAATTCATCAGTAAAACTAACCAGTGGTTCATGTTCTAAGGAAAAAACATTGGTCAGATATATCCAGTCAAGATGCAAAGTTTTTTTTTTCCCAAGGACTAGCCTATGCACTTTGTTGCTTAATAAAATATGCAAAGCAATAAAATCTTTGGCAGACTTAAATTGAACAGCTGTTAATCCTTCATCCATCATGACATGGAACTATACACATCAAATTGGCTTCATTTATGAATGTGAACAAGTGAGGAAAATATTGTTATTGTCCCTGCATATGCATCATTTGCATTTCTTGTGCTACTGGAATGCATTGCACCTAATACTTACATAGGCACAATTTAGGGACTGGAGAAATGTGAGCACTGAGCAGACAAAGCAACAACTTACAGTCCCATATCTGTGGCAGTCAGCACCAGCTTGACCAGGTTCTGTAGTCCACAACTCAGTTGTCTGTTTGCTTTACAGAGATTGCTGTTTCATGAGAAAATGCAGCACATAAGGCAAATTGAAAGAATAAAACCTATCTACACCGAGCCATGAGCTGAGGCTGAACAGCAAGGCTATTTGAAAACCAGCATACAACCTGTGGAAGATTAGTGTTTCAGCATCCACCACAGTTGGTGCTGGAACCTGGGAAATTATTGTTAAAGCTTTTGTCAGGCCTTAAAGGCAACTTCTAAAGCAGAGGCCACCCACTAATGGCTGAAAAGAAAGTAAGCCAGTCAGTGTCTTACTGAAATTCATCTAATCACTCAGACAGAAGTTTACTAATCATATAATACAATAGATATGTCATTCCATAGTCATACATTGTCTCCAACTCAAGTTATAATTATTTTACATAGCTAAGTCTACTGTTTGCAATTCCTTTTCTGAACTGCAGATTGGGCTGTTTCAATGGAACAGGACAGCCATCCCATTGGTCTGATACAAAGTGGTTTCTAATTCTGAACTACTCAATAGCTTGTCTAATTTGCTTTTTGATTGTGAAGTATTCAGGGAGTTATTTCACCTATGGTAAAGCCCATAGGCACAGTGTACACATCTTTTCTTGCTTTTTTTCTTGATTTTTGTCATTTTCTTTGTGCACAGGTTTGGTTCAGAAGGCTAAGAAGGCCAAAGACAAGCTGCTGAAGAGGGATGGAGAAGACAGACCTGACACCGGCAGTTATGAGTCTTTCTACTACGGTGGAGTGGACCCATACATGTGGGAGCCTCAGGAGCTGGGTAAGCCAGGAAAGATAAAGTGTAATGTAAAATTTATGAAAATACATTCCAATCTGTTGTTTTGTTTTGTTTTGTGTAGCATGGCCAACAGATGTCCTGAGTTCAGTTAGGAAACATTTGGAGGGCAATTTAGCAGCTGAGTGCATCTCTATTAGCTGTTACTCCTCAGTCACACCAAAAGATTCATGAGCAATAGTAGTAGCTGGAAGTGATTCATTTTTAGTGAGAGCAGGCAAACCATGGGCAGCATTCGCTGTTGCAGCGGTGAGCAAGATGCCCGTCCCAAAACTGACAAAGTAAAGATGTGATCAGCTAACCTTTACAAATTAACAGATTTGACGTTGGTGAAGCTGGTAAGCTATACTGTGATTGGGAAGCAATAATACAATTTTTAGCATTTAACTGAGCTGAAATACAGCTTTCAGACAGGGTCAGTATTATTTTAGTGTGGTGAAGATTAGGGATGAGCCGGATACTCGGCTGAAACGAGTATCCGGTACGGATATAGCACTTTTTCCGAGTACGAGTATGATCCGAGTAATATGAGTCAATATCCGTGCTCGTAATGAATGAAAATCTTCATTGGGTAGCTGACTGTGTCCACGTTGTGTGATAGGACAGTCACACACAGCGCCCCTCCCCTACTCACACACAGTACAGCGGTGCCCCGCTCACACATATACACACACAGGGACAACCTCAGCTGTCACTCACTCAGGTGTGACAGTTTACGTGTCTCTCTTCAGTAGCGGTCAGGTTTTTTCAGCTCGCTCTTCCCTCAGTCTGTAATCACTTATAGTCAGTAGAGTTTCTGCTAAACTTGACTGACTTTTGAGCAGAGTTAGGGTTAAGGCTTTTAGGGGTTGGGGCTGAATGCGACTGGCGTCGCGTCTCTCACTGCCGACACAGCGGTTGGGTTTTTTTTTTGTTTGTTTGTTTTTCACCATCTGCTCCCTCTTACCGGCTGGTTTCTGATATAAAGTAAGTTGGAAAACTTTGCTGCACCGGACGCGGTGCAGAGTCACAGTCTTAACACACACACACACCACTTACACGCATATATTAGCTGAACACACAAAGTACATTATTATTTGGATTTTATTTTGGATGCATGCACTGAGTCTGACACTTTCTCACTGTAGTTCATAAAAAATAAATGAAGTAGTATAAATATTACAAATTAAGCTATATATCTATATAAATATATCTATATCTCTATATCTATCTATCTATCTATCTATATATATATAGATATATAGATATATATATATATGTATGTATATACACTCTCTAGTACTTCATAATTGCCTACTGCATGTGTTGTATTCATTGATGCACTTAAGAATATTCATGTTCTGTGTTTATAAAAAACTTGTTCTGCAAATCGTTTACTTACTATTGTGATCAAAAACATTGATCTGAAGCTTCTGAAGCTGTTCTGTAAATAGTTTTCAAATAAACAATATCGCAACTTCTGATCAACCCTTATCAATTTCAGGCTTAAAATAACCTACCGATTAAGCCCCACCCATTTCCGGTCAAACTCCGCCAACTTCCGACTTAAGCCCGCCCACTTCCGTTTAGGCCCCGCCCACTCTGAGTACAGATACGGGTACGGATAATGCAGATGTTTAAACAGATACAGATACGAAATTTCATGTAGTAGTTTCATGTAGTTAACATGAAATTTCATGAAATAACCCAGCCCTCTGGTGACAGCTTCTAAGTGGGGTAAAGGGCTGGCAGCAAGCAGCTTCTGGTCTGAATTCTGTGTTACAATGATGGTTGCCTTTCTCTTTGCCTTTGTAGGAGCAACCAGAAGTCACCTGGACTTGTTCAAAAAACACCGGGCAGCCAGGATAGATCATTATGTCATTGAAGTCAACAAACTCATCATCAGATTGGAAAAGGTAATCATAACCCAGTTAGACCATGATTTTATTTGCACTGCTATGGAAATTAAATTTAAGATGAGCTTAACAGTACCAGCTTATTTACTTTGAAAACATGTCTCTGTTTTCAGCTGACATCTTTTGACCGGACCAACTCAGATGCAGCCAAAATTAGAGGTTTGTCCATGTGATTTTACTGAAATTATTAATGCTTTCACTATATATAAATATTATTCATTTGATATTACAAATAAATAAATGAATGTTCCTCCTATAGCCATAGAGAAGTCGGTTGTGTCATGGGTGAGTGACTCAGATGTCCCCTTCTGTCCTGACTGTGGCAACAAGTTCAACATCCGGAACAGGCGGCACCACTGCCGTCTCTGTGGATCTATCATGTGTAGGAAGTGTATGGAATTCGTCCCCTTGCCTTTGGCTTGTGAGTATGAACAAAACCGTAACACTATACAGGAAAGCTTCAGGAGCATGGTCTAAGCTACGTTTTCTTCTATATTTATCCCTACTCTTGTTGAGATTTGTGTCTCTGTGTGTTCTCAGACAAGCTAATTAGTGGGACGCGGGAGGCCCTGTGTGTACCTGGGAGCCCTGGTCAGTCCCAGTCCCCCCCACAAGGAGGTGGCAGCAGTGGGATGGGCTCCAGGCGAGGAAGCATCAGCAGTCTGAGCAGTGTAACCTCCATGCTGGAGGAGAAGGATGACGAGAAGATTCGCTGCTGTCACCACTGCATGGACACGCTGCTGAAGAGGCAGCAGAAATTGGAGGAGAAGGACCACGTGCCTGACATAGTCAAACTGTACGAGGTTGGTAGTCCAAAAGCACCGTTACATTGTTTATAGTCTTATCTTATCTTTCTGTTCTCCAGAGTAGCACAGTTCTTTCTGAATCAAGTCTTTTCGAGATTACTCTGCTGTATCCTTCCTGTTATTTCATCTTCTTCTGTTGTGGTTTCCTGCCATTCACTGGCTCATTCCTTGTCTTCCTGTCAGAGGCTGAGGCTGTGCATGGACAAGGTAGATGAGAAGGCTCCAGAGTATATCCGAATGGCTGAATCACTCAAGTAAGTTCCATTGTTTGGCAGTCAGTATCTGAGAAGTATTCTTTCCTATGGGGGGCTATGATGTTGATTATTGTCATGGCTCTGTCATAGTGCCGGAG
Organism: Myripristis murdjan; assembly: GCF_902150065.1. Lineage (NCBI taxonomy): Eukaryota > Metazoa > Chordata > Actinopteri > Holocentriformes > Holocentridae > Myripristis > Myripristis murdjan. Next base: position 18,877,738 of record NC_043986.1, on the reverse strand, counting down.
AAACCACATATAATCTCGATACTGCTGGTGGACTGAGAATGGAAGTACAGAAATACTACGAACTAATTGATGCACTAAGGTAAATTCCAGGCCTAACTAAATATTACAAGTTTAAACATACAGCATACAAAATACAGCATTTTATGTTGTATTTATCAAATGTCAAAAGTCTTTGCAGAGATTAAATTGGGTTCTGTGTATTCTTCTCAGTAAGAGGATATTAACTCTGGGAGCAAAAGATGATCCACCACCACATCCGAAGACCCTCCAGCTACAGAGGATGGTCCGCTACACAGCCACACTCTTTGTCCAGGTGAGACCTGATTCAGATAACACGCAGCATGTGACTGAGGTGAAAAAACAATTTATTCTCTCCTTGAATTCCTGCTGTTCTCCTGCTTCTACTAGGAGAAGCTGTTGGGTCTGATGTCTTTACCCACCAAGGAGAAGTACGAGGAGCTAAAGGAAAAGAGGAAACAGGAACAAGAGAAGAGACTCCAACAAGAGAGACTGGTGAGAACATGCATACATACTGTTGTGTTTATTGCTCATTGACCCAAAAAGTTACCAAATGTGTATGCACTGTACTCCCCCCTGCACAACAGGCTGCACAGGAGGCCCTGAAGAGGAGGCAGGAGTCTGAGAAGAACCGTCCATTTGCTAGTGCTAATGGGGAGCTGCCTCAGGCCCCTAGAGCACCCCGCATGACCAAAGCTGGTGGCTGGCTGCCCTCCTCAGACACCCTTCACACACACAGCGAACTGGAAGACCCCCTGCTGCAGCAGATAAACAACATTCAGTCATTCCTACGTCAGGCGCGGGAGGCCCAGCGGGCGGACGAGGTGGCCATGCTGGAGGAGAACTTGCGGCAGCTACAGGATGAATACGATCAGCAGCAGACCAGCCTGGCCATCGCACTCTCTCAGAAGCTGGCTCAGGAGGAGAGCTTGCAGCAGGAGGAGCTAAGCCGTCTTGAGGCCCGGGAAAGGGAGGAGAGGGCGCACAGGGTGCCGGCTATAGGCTCTAGCCAGCCTGCCTTCACCTGGGAGAGCTCTGTGGACTTCAGCCAGGCAGGGGGAGATCAGGAAGAGGAGGATACAGAAGCAGAGCAGCTGACCCCTAAAGCTGAGAGGAGCCCTCCATCTTTAAGGGCTTTCCCTGCTCTCACAGGCCAGGAGGAGTCACCTCCCAGGTTGAGGAGCTTAGGGGGGCATATAACCCCTCCTGGTGGTGAAGGACAGAACAGCACCTCCCTTAACCCCTTCAGTGAAGAGGACTCTACCCCCATTGAGGAGGATCCGTCCAATCCCTTCTTTGAGGAGATCCAGAAGGAGCACAAAGAGGTGACCAATGGGCAGAAAGAGTACAACCCTTTCGAAGACGAAGAGGAGGGTGAGGAAGAAGGGCAGGCTGAGGCCACACCTGGCAATCCCTTTGAGGAGGAGGATAGCAGTGACGCAGGTAACCCTTTCTTGGAGGCCTCTGGGAATTCCCCGGGTGTCTCGACCAACCCGTTCGATGAGGACGATGACGAGGTTCTGCCGGATGTGGAGATGATAGAGGAGGAGCTACTGCTGCAGCAGATTGACAACATTAGGGCCTACATCTTTGACGCAAAGCTCAGCGGCCGTCTCGATGAGGTGGAGCTGCTGTCCGAGAACCTGAGAGAGCTGCAGCACACCCTGCAGGAACAGAAGAAAAAAACACTGACACACTGACACCCTCCCTTCGTAATCCACCAAGATCACTTGCTAATTACATGGTTGTCCATCCGGTTGTATAAGGCTAGCTCACTTTACATGACTAATGAGCCCAGTGGTGTTGATTTGGGTGAGGTCAGCTGTACCAGAGGGATTAGACTAGTCTTAAATGTAAACATTACCAGATCTTTGTAGTCTGGACCGACTCCCTTTATTTGCAAGCACTTCAAGTTTTGCTTGTACTGATGCTGTTGGCTCTGTGACAAAGGAAGAAAGCCCCATAAAAGATATATATTTTTGTTGTTTTTTTGTTTTTGTTTTTTTTCACGGGACAGTCGGATGGTTCTTTGAGTCAAGTGTAGTTTATGGACGTTGCCGTGCATGAATTGGCTCTCTTGCAGTTTCCAAGTGGGAGCAAGTGAACCATATTTCACATTTAATGGTCAAATAATCTTAAAATCAGCAGCAGCACTTTTGTTTGATGTTGAATGAAATTGATTTGCCTGATTTTAGAGGCATCTTGCTACTGCACCTACAATTTCAGTTTTTGTTGTGAATGAGAATTGCGGACATCCATGTGACTATAAGTAAAGCATTACAGTTTCAGTAGTGCCATTAACGATTTTCAGACTAAATAACCATCTGATAAAAACATAAACTTTTTTTTTTTTTTTTTTAAACTTGTTGGATATGTTTCATGGTTTCGGAGCCTAGCACTTGAAGGAAATGTACAGTGAAATACATTGTTACATAATAATGTTTTGTCACATATTTAAATTACTAATTTTGTCACTCACACCACTTGGAAATGTCATTAAAGAGCTTGTGATCTGTTGTTTTAATAGATATCAATGGGACAAGCACAACGCACAGTGCACTCTGGTCATTGCCATTGTTCCTTGTTAATGTGACCTGCAGACACCAAAAAGATCTTTATGATGGCAAAATGGCAAGGAAATGTTTTTAATCTTTAATCATAGGCCTGGTTAAAAGGTACACCACTGACAAAGCAATATCCATGATAACATTTCATAATTTTAACAGTAACACATAAGTTGTGAACAGTGTGTCCATTCTAACAAGGTGTTAATTTCTGTGTCTGTGAAAGCTGTTGAAATTTTTGCAAAACAGAAGACTGCATTCTGTCTGTGTCCTAATGCATGTTTTAGTTGAAGTCATAATACACTAACAGGGTTGTTTCCTTTCTCATATCATTTGTATCTCCTCTGTGTCATGGTTGGCCTTGGCCCGGTTGCATGTTAGACCTCAATTCAAGAAAAAAGTGCATGGTAAATGCCACAGTGAGCCAAGTGAACAAAAAATTTTTCAAAATCCTGTCGTGTTCTTATTCTGTTTACAGTGGCACTATTGATCCAGCCAAGCACAGGACAAATGCATTAGCCTAGTTTTATGTAAGGTTGCACGGTTCATGTGTTTGTGGTTTCTGTTAAGCACTGGTTGAAGCTGGTCTTTCAATGGAGCCTGTGGCCAAGCTCGTCTTCCTGTTGTCTCGGTTTTTTACAGACTTGGACAGCCTGATAAAGGCCCTAATCTCTCAACACGCCGCTCTCGTTGTGTGTTATCTTCCAAGTCCTGATCTGAATGTAAAGCATGTTATCCATTCAGTAGTTTAATTTATGAAGACCACTCACGGGAGTGGTGAAAGTGATCTAACTGGGTCACTCAGTTCTCATCATTTACATTCTAGCCACTATTGCCTTGTAGGCAGCATGAAGAGACCAAGTAATGAGACACAAGAATTCACTTGAATCCTGTAGCATCTAAAAAAACGGTCCTGTTCTTTTAATTTGTTCAACCAAGGTCACACTCAAAATTCTTGACACAAGATTTAACTCTTGGACATTTGTTAGAAATATATTAACGCTAAGTCAATACAGTACCAGCAAGTATTATTACTCAAAATGCTGCTAAGTCTCTTTATATGATTCTGAATGTGATAGTGCTTCTTGTCATTCAGAACAAGGCCATTTCTCTCTGTAGACCAAGTAGTATGTTCTGTTTGCTGTTGATCACACACTAATCTGTGCCGTCAGCAGAACATGTTCTAGCGAAAACAAGTGAAATTCTAAACGATGTATTAATTTGTGGCATACGTGGCTTGTTGAATAGCTGTTTAATGTTAGCAGTTCATTTTGTTAACTTTGGAAGCATTAGAGAAGTCATCTTTTATTGCAGAATTATAACATGCTTTGGACACTCCGACAGCCCATCAACCTTAGAACATTACATCTCAGCACTAATAAAGTTGGCTATGATAAAACACTGACTGTGTGTCTCATCGTTTTGATTGATATTACTTAGAATTTAAGTTTTTCCCAACACTAGCATGGAGTGAAAAGTGAACTGGACTCTATAGTATGGAAATCAAATCGGGACATTTTTATTGCAAATGTGTAACATGATATTTGTGAATGTGTTATGAGATTTGCAAATGTGAGTCCACATCTACAAATCCTTCTTTGCATTTATAGACGATAAACACACAGGCTAACAAAATGTGTCTTATTTGAATGTATAGGAGCAACAAGCAGCACAATGTTGCTGTTGTATCAAAAAAAAAAAAAAAAAAAAAAAAAATCACACTTAAATCAGGGATTGTGCACCAGTCCACATCTGGTCTGAGGTTATTTCATCTGAACTTAGCCCACAGTCCTGAGTGTGCAAACATCGACATCCATCTGGTTTGTTGGTGCTCGCTGCATTTCAGGATGGCTTCAGTCCAGCAGGCTAGCCTCTCCATGCATGTAGCCCGCAGCACAGTGGGGCTCACTGAGTTACCACTATTTACAAAGACGGAAAGTGATGCACCAGTCTTTCTCTTTGACCTGAACATACAAAATCAGACATACATAATGTCACACAGTCATATTTTTGTCCATTGCACCAGCCATGGTGTCATTATCTTGTCAGCCTCTCAATCCTGTGATGCTGCCATCTTGGCCTGGTATTTGCCAGTCATCTCTTTGGGCAGCGGCGTGGTGCCGGGGCACGGCACCTGGCCCTCCACCTCACAAATACATTCCCTCAGACAGTACTTCTTTGGGCCAAAGTTGGCAGGGTTGGAAGCTTGCAACTTGGCTCGAGCTTCGGCCTGTAACACTTCTCTGTGAATAGAAGGGAGTAAAAATAATAATAGATCATGCTTTCATTTAGTCATAATAGAAATGGACATTTAAAGAATGTCCAGTGCTCTGAGAGTCAGGATTTTTCCAAGGTTGCTGTTACTTGTGATGAGCTTATGTTTGATGGCTCAACTTAACAGTATAGCTGACACATATACACTCAGAAGCCACTTTATTAGGTCCCCCTGTACAATCTAATGCAGTTCAATGCAACAGCATAAATTCTACCTTTTAAGAAAGTTTATAATGTTCAGCTTTTGTTAACATTGTGGAGAAAGTGTAAATTTAATTCTATGTTTCTTACTGAGGTTGTAGCCCACAGAGGTCTTGTACTGGACTACATTATACTGAGTTTTTTCTGATTTTTTTTGTCCTCCCTATTTATGTACATGAGGGGGACAAAATAGCGGAAATACCTCTAAATAAAATGCGGCGCAGTACAACAGCACCATTAACTATGTGCTCAATGCCAAACATAGAATTGAATGAACACCTCTATTACCGTGACAAAAATAAAACCTGAACATTAAAGGCATCAGAAAAGGAAACTTTATGGCAGAGTAGTTATATTGGATTGTATTAGACTGTGCATGTGTACTTCATAAAGTGGCCACTGAGTGTATACATATAGCTAACAGATAGACAGTTGATTATTTTCATGACATATGTAACTTGGCCATTCTGACTCATTCAACATGTATGGATCTTACTGCATGCGGTCCCGAGCAAAATGTTAGTTATCAGTAACTGAGAGGGTCTTACTCTGTTTTGCCGAGAATCTTCTTAACATGCTGTGAAATCTGTTTGTGGTCCTTCCCTTCAACATCCACCAGTACCTGCTCCCCGTCGTCTGCAGGAGAGACAGAGCAGGTCATCAGCATCAGCTCATCCAACACAAACCAAACTCTCACACCAACAGGGCCACTCACCCAGGTAGAACTTCAGGAACGGCGAGGGTGTCATGTTCTTGAACATCATGACTTGAACCCAGGGGTTTTTATACTGGATTTGCGGAACGTTGAAAAACACAAACTTCCTGCAAGACACAGAGGGAAGTGTGTGAATCAGGACGATGATAACACTGTGGATTAAAGGTGTAGTACGTAAAACGTAACGCCACACAGTCATGTCTTAAAAAAAAAAAAAAAAAAAAAAAAAAACAGTGGTAGGAAATCCATAACCTCCAGTGGGCAATTTTCATAAGCAAAGCATTTCACCTTAAAGACATTACTTTCACTATCAGCATCACGGACACGATCTATATCTGCAGGCTATTTACACCAGATGGATTTATGTCAGGCTATATAGGTGGCTAAGGTATTTTTTGTGTGTGTTTTTTTAGGGCAAACTTCACGTTTCGGTGGGTTTGTTAAGTGTTAGCAAGAGTTAGCTAATCCTGACTGACCTTGCCCCCTCGCTCAGCTCTCCACGTGTGTTATAATTCACCGTCATGATCTTCACTCTGTTTTTAAAGATGATGTCGCCTTTCTGGAGATACTCCAGGGTCCGCCTGATGGGAAACCTTCCTTTCATAGGCATTTTAAAGGCTTTATGTGCAAGCTATCTGGTACAGCGTTGAGACGCACAGCGAAGTGTAAGCGAGTCGCGTGTTGATGACGTGTGAAGCTGCCAGCCATGCAGCTTGGTACTTGTAGTTTTTTGCGTTCAACCCATCCGTGAATGCCAGTGTTTATTTGTCCAAATTTGGCACTTACAGGGCATCTCAACTGATATGCCAGTATAATAACAACTCAGTTATCATTTCTGTTGCCAACAATTTGTTACATCAGATAGAAACTAAAGAAAAAAACTCTTTTTCATCATAAACAGACTTAGTCACGTCTTACTGCATGGGTAATTGTTTATTTCTGTCATAATCTGTGGCCTCGGAGAAGCCAGCCTCAGAGAATGGAATGCCAATACAGGAGCTCAACTGTGAAATACATTTTTTTTTTTTTTTAATATTTTCATCGGTGTGAGGTAGAAAATGTAGGGCTGAGACAAACTTGAGCAAAACATGAATGTTGTTTGAGTTATTATTCACTCACAATGTCTGAAGAAATACACTGAACAAGTACATGAACACTTATAAAACTTGAAGCATAGGATACTCAATCCACAAAGCTGAAAAAGAAAAGGAAAAAAAAAAATCCTCTTTCAGGTCTAATATCCTCTAATATGGCAGCTGCTCATGGTTGATATTTTAAAGCCACAACATTTACATCAGTATTTTTTTTTTTTAAATACAGCATTTAATAAAATGCATTTAAGCAACTTCATGCACTGCAATGCACTATAAAAATAATAACAATGCTCCCTTTAAGGGCAGACAGTGACAATATTATAAAACCCAGCTTAAAAACAACATGCACTCATTTTAATGAAATTACATGTACAAAGGTCAATTCACACAAGTGCCTTTACAAACAGTCTTTATGGGCATTAAACCCAGATATTACAATTGACATTTATTTCACAAGAACATAATCACTGTTTGCTTTACATCCTTATTATCATTCATGTTGCTGTGGATGCTGCTGCTGAACCATAACATGTGTAGGTAGGCCTATGCATATTTCATGTGGTCTTCAAGACATTGATACACTTGAGGCTGGTTTCCCAGGAAAGCTCTTTTTTCTTTTCTTTTCTTTTTTTGTTTAGTCTGGGAAACCTGCCCAAAAGTACTTTAAGTACACTTAGTATGCAACAAGCAATTCTGTTCACAACAAATAAGTTTTAAAACGACATGTAACACAAAATTTTAAATCAGCATGAATGTAGTAGAGCGCAACAAAAGCTGATTGATGTGCATTTAACACAATATAAATGCCAACACATTTATGTGTACAAAAACTGTAGCATAGCTACACATAAGTAACATCTCTGAACCCAAACATTGAAGCTCATCTGATTCCTTAGAGAAAACAACTGCCACTGATAAATACACATATAAAATGCAGAATGATTAAAAAAAAAGGCTTATACAAAACAGACATGATTCGATGAGAACTGAGGAAAATAGCATATAGCCTAATTGATTGTCATAAAGGGAAAAGTGGTGTAGTAATTGCACAGGCAACATTTGCAACATGACCATGGTACAAATGTGCACTTCCTAATCTAGAAATAACTGTACCTAATCATCTCCAGTGCTGCATAAAATCTCTGAGACACTATGCCGCAGGAAAAAAACAAAACAAAACATAAAAATAAAACATGACCATTCTGTTAAGAGAGATTTGGTCAATTTAACTGGCCAATCTAGCGTAACTGAATTTGTGAATCTGATTCAAAGCACAATACTGAAAAATGATGAAACAGAAGGTGAATCAAATACTGGTCATGCTGTAAGGAGCTGTGAATGCACTGTGTGGTGACAAAATACCAAAGATAACTAGTCCACTCGAATGCTCTGCAGATTAAGGATTGAGGTTTGTTGCCATTAAACTGAGTTAGTTCTTGTACCTGATTTGTAAGTTCCTATGTCAACCATTATCTAGGAGTAAAGAAAGAACCATTATATATGTAACTGTACATTGATGCTTTCCATCATATAAGAAACTGTCAATTTCAAAATGGATAAAAAAATAAACAAAAGAAAAAAAATTCCAACAACATATGTTTCATTTTACTATTTTATAATGACATTCAGAGAAGCCTTTACTGTTATACTGCAGTTTCAAAGTCCATTTTACAGTCCGTACCAAGAATTTTTTCTTCAGTCTTTATACGAGAGCTTTGAAAAAGGCGAAATTCAGTTCCTGTGTGCAAGATTTGTGTTTAGTTGACTTTGAGATTAAGGACTGTACTGGTTATTTCATCTATCTGACGTTCGCAACAAAAGTTAGTGCTAAAATGATGCATGTGATCAACACAAGGGCATGGTAAGGCTTAGATAAGACTATGACAACTCGAGAGGTTTAGTTGACAAAGTTCACATAATAAGGAATTTGTTTTAAGTGCTATAAAAACAGAAAGAGAAACGAGCACCAGCTGCAGGGAACTCCTCTTTCGTCAAATTCAGCGCCATGAAATATAGGCCAAGAAACTCAAGCTTTCCACACTGCTTTATCTCGTCCAGAAAACACTTCAAGTGCCATCCTGGCTCTCCTGTGTCACGGGATCTTAATCTACCAGGGACTCCTGAATGGTTTTGCATCATGCATCGTTATAAGAGCAGGGGCCGCTGCAGGATTATGGACTGGGGGTCAACGCTGACCCTTTAGGGGGCAGAGAGTGTGTGTGAAGTAGACTTATCTTCTCTGGCTCAGGAGTGATGGGGTGTCATTCTGCAGGGTCAGAGTCCTGGCTGCTGTACTCAGCCGTTTCCATCTTGAGGATGTAGGGAATGATGCTGTCTATCGAGACGTTACCTATTAAGCCAGTGAAGAAGAGCTCTTCTGTGATGCTTGAGCTCATGAGGCGCAGCGCTGGCAGACGCGTCAGGATACGGGTCAACCTAAGGGACAAAACACACAATGGGTCTAAAATGAAATTGCAAATATCACTGTAATGTTTTTTTGTTGTTGTTGCTTCTGCTGCTGGGTTTTTTGTAAGGAAGATGTGGTTATAGAGGTCCTTGTTGGTTTTTTGGTTCTGTTTTGTTGCTGTTGTTACTGTTTTTTGTTTTCTCCCACCAGTGTATCATCACCACAGTCGATGGTAACTGTGTAAACTTTATCACTGTATGGTGAAAAAAAATCTTCTTCTTCTTCTTCTTTTTTTTTTTTTTTTTTTTTACAAATAACGAAAGTTTCATTAAAGTTAGAAGTTACATTAGTGCATGATTTTTACTTTCATCACAACTTAGCTGCCAATTTGCACATAAATGCAATTATGTCACAAGATATACAAACCTTCCTCTGCTTTTTATCAATTATTTTCCATGACCTGATACAATACAGTCAAATACAGTGATAAATACAGTTAAATCTTTTTATGACTGTAAGACAACACATACTGTGGTATTTTAAAACAAGGCAAAGCACTATATTTGCCAGCAGTTCAATTGCTAATGTTAAACAGCAAACTAAACCAAAAACTGTTACTGTATTTGCCACAGAGGAGACAAAAGCAACTGATCAAACTAGGGAACCAGATACCTTAATAAGATATACTGATAATTAAAAAATACAACATGCACCACCAACATAAACATAACTATACAATTAACAACAAACATACATACATACACATACATGCACATAAAAAACAGATAATTTTGTAAGTTGTCACAGTGGGATTATAAAGAATCTGTACTTACTTGCAAAGAATATTGAGTACATCTCTTGTTTTTGTCACTGCATGTTTTTCAATCACTGCACTTTTATGTTTTATCAGCGTGTAAATAATTGAAAACTAATCTTAAAACAGGAGCTGTGGAGCTGTGGTGTTTGGTCTTCTGTAGATAAGCACTTACCTGTAGGCGTCATCTGGATAGGTTTTCTGCACGTAGTCCTGCAGCTCCATTAGGGCTTTCTCCTGGAACTTCTCAATCTGGCTGCTACTATCCAGGCCCGGGTGGTCTGATCAAAGAAACACATACCAGTCATTCCACAAAACACACATGTGGGAGTTTTGCCATTTGCCAGCCTTTCATTCAAAGCATAGTATCAACATAAAAACAAAACTAAACATAAGCTTAGATGCTATTCTTAGCAGACTCACCAGGGCTGAAGAGCACGATAGCCTTCAGGTAGGCATACTCGTAGCTGTCCGTCTCCACCCTGGTCATGCTGTTACAGAACTCCTGCAACTTCCAGATATGCTCCATCACCTGCTTCACCCTGTCCCCAGAAACCTTGTCTGAGATGGAAGAGAATGTCCAGTTTAATGTATGTACATTATGTAGTGATTGAACTTTTACTTGACCAGCAAATTTAACAGTCAACATCTTGACCTCAACAAAAGACAAATCAGTGACAAAGTGTCATTTTGACCTATAAATGCAGTGCTGCCATTGGGCCTGTTAATATCATTTTGGATATGTTGGATGGCAGCAGTGAGGTGTTAATGGGCAAATCAATGCAATTTTGAAAATGTCACCACGTTGTATCATTTCCTAAAAGCATGTGATATGTCACGCACGTCAGACATACAGAACAATGAACGGAAGAAGCAGAGTCCATAGTCTTCTGCCTGATTTCATCATGAGTGATAAGAAGCAGCTCTTTGGTGCTTAAATGTTTTAATGCTTAGAAGTCTGTGGGCCATACCATCTTGGATGCTGCTCTGAAGGTGGTTGATGATGGCAGCCAGGATGGTTGACAGGTTCATCACATGAGCACACTGAGCTAGACCTAGAGTGAACAACTCGTTCCAGCTGGCTCGCACCAAACTGGTGTTTGCCTCCTGACTGAGAAAAAGAGAAAGAGGGAAGAAGACAGGAGTGTGGGTCAACAGGTAGCCCGTTCCAGTAGAGCTTATAAAGTTACACAAAGGAGCTTGGAGTGTCACTGATTAAGGGTGTAATTTAAGAATCCTTCTGCCAAAAGCATTCTCACCCAAGAGCTGAGAAGGCGGGGATGGAGCGAGCCCAGTGCATGGAGAGGAAGAGGAGGCGGGATGCTGACTCACAGATGTAGTGTACATTCAAATACTCAGGCATGGGGCTGGGCATAGTCAGCTAGAAAGAGGCAAAGAGAGAGAGAGAGAGAGAGAGAAAGAGTAAACTAAAGGATATATTGAGGGAAAAAAATTCACAAGGCCTGACAAATGACTACAGATGATCGTCAGAATAAAAGACCAACCAGGGATACAACATCTTTCTCCATTATTAGCTGTTTTGATAATGGTTAAGAGCCATGCCATTTTGGGGCAGTTAACCAGTCTTGAATCTGCCTTAAGTGCTAATCTGGGGCGAGTTCTGGTAACTGGAATGGCACCACAGAATATCGTTCATATTGTTTCCATGAAAATGCAAAGCCTTCAGTGATCACTCCATGAATGAGGGCTTTGGTCACTGCTGTTAGGACAGGAATCCTTAAACATGGGATGAGGGTGATGACTCAATTGTTTTGTAATTAATGCCATATTCCTTGGCCTCTAAGGAGCTCAGTGGACATGAAATATGTCAGCATTTTCTGTGTAGAGACACCCTTCACCCCTTTGGTGTGTAGCACACATGTAGTCATCCACTTGTTGAAACCAGGATGAAGATGACTCATCTGATCATATGACTTTGCTCAGTACACCACTGCCTGCTTCACTTCCAAGTGTATCAAATGCACAACCCAACCACAAGCCGACCATAGAGTCCCTCTCTAAAGTTCATGGCAAACCATTAATGATGAAACCGTTTGCTCACATCTTAGACTGACATTTGGAGTCAACAGATTCAGAGCTGCTTATGTGTTTTTCCTTTCCTGTATCATCAACCAGTGTACACCATAGTTGAAAACACTTCTGACTACAGTCTCCCCTTCTGATCATATCTTTCTCTCGGACTTCCAAAACAACATTATCGTAGTCACTCTTCACACTAAACACCTGCCCTGCACCGAGGCCAGTGAAATTTGTGTTTGACAGATAAATCACTAATTGTCACCCACCGCACTAGATGATAATTTCTGAGACAATATTTGAATTCCTCAGCAATATGTGATCTTTAGTCTTTGCCTGTTCCAAAACATTGGCCCTAAAGGTCTTTGCTCTCAAGGTTACTGAGTTCACATCTTGAAGGCATGGTGACCAAAATCCTGAGCAACTCAGTATTACATAACTTATACATAACCCCAAGTATGGTGAGATTGATTAATGTGTGGAAGCACCAGCTGCCAATATGCTTTGTATCCTTCATTTAGTAATTACTAGTATTACTCATGTGTTCACTTTATTTTGTCAGTTAGCTGTATGAGCTGATTAGCCACCCCACCCACCTTGAAGCTGACATGGCTGTCTGTGAGCAGCGGCCCCTCCACCTCAATGATGGGAGTCTCCTGGTCTCGACCAATCAGCTGGATGGTCGCTCCACTGACACACTGCGACTTGTCTGCCAGGCCCTGTCCCATCCCTGCTTCTGGTGGGTTCAGGACTTTGGCCAGGGTGTCAAAGGCACTATGTGCAAGACACACAGACACACACACACAAGCACATAACTTTTACTACATTGAGGAATGAGTCAACAGTTTTATCATGTAAAATTATTCATCAATATGGTGACTTATAAGTTATCTTAGTCCCCAGAATAGGCAAATCGAAATGCTTAAATCATTACAGATATTTTCTACTAAACCAAAACACATATGAAATGTTGTTTCACATTAGTGGTGTCCTAGATATAAAAATGAAAAGTGATGAAAATTTGAGATTTTCATATTAATAGGGTTAATAACTATTTTGATATACATTTGCATGTAAATAGGGCTGGGATAAATGTAACCCTCTAGTTCACATGTGTATGATTTCTTTTAAGAGTTTGAGTTTTTTTTTTTTTTTTTTTTTTTTTAACAAAGTTGCATCCTTTCAAAAACACAGAAAGAGGACAACACTTGACACAATAATAGTCATGTTTTAGTGCTCCTTGTTCTGCAAGTGGCCACTCTGTGGTGCCACGATCACAAAGCAATGAGAGGAAGTCAGGGATGATTCGTTAAAATGAGTAATGAAATAGCAGCAATAGGAAACACACTCCCATCTGCTCACTGCTCTAATGACTGACCGTGTTATATCGTTGGCAGATTGCTCCTCCTGCTGGCTGTCTGAGGTATCACCGTTATTTAAATTCTCGTTGAGTGAGTCACTCAGGCTGGCCAGTGATGTCACCACATTCGCTAGTGTCCCCAAGTCCCCCTGCCCTGACTCCATCTGGAGGGGACATAATGCAACCAGGAAAATTATTATCCATCATTAGGCGAGATTATGTGTCGCCTGTGTAGATCTACCTTAGGCAATACACAATTCAAGATCAGATAACAAAACAAACAACAATGAAACAAAATAGGACAAAAATAAAGAAGCCTGCACCGGAAAAGCAAGACAAAAGCTTTCTCCTAACAAGTGGACTGAGTGAAGTCTGAATTTGGTGCATTTCTCAAAGGAAATCTGCTGCAATGTTTTGTTTTTTAAGTATAGACCACTTTGTTTTGTTAAGGTCGCAATACAAAGCATCACATGTAATTTCCACTAAATAAAAGTCACAGCCTTGCTCCACGTCTTGCTGAAAAGACTCAGTCATATGACAGGGAAAAGGAAAAAGACATTAAACCTAACAGCAGGAACAGCTGTACCTTTGAGTCAGCAGCCAGCAGCAAAGTTCCATCAGTCTGGATGACAGGCTGCTGGATGTTAACCAGCATCCCCTGGTCCAGCAGGCTGGATCTGCATGACACAGAGGATTTATAAACAACAGGCTGACATGATGATATATAACAGCACTAACACACTTGTGAAGGTTACTACGAAACCTGTGAGGCTGTTTATACCCCAACCCTTACTGTGACAAAGAAAGCCCACATACACAACCACACTGTCACTTCAAGGACAAAAAAATACAACCACTAAAATCTGCCAGGAGGCCAGACTTCCCCTCACCTGGAGACATCTGTCTCAGAGTCAGAGATAAAGGTTGGCGTGGCAATGAGCGGGCTGTTAAGGTCCTTCCGGATGTAAATCTTTTGTGTGGATGCAGCACAGTTGGCATGCTTCTCTCTGGGCACCAGATCAATCGGCTTCCTCTCACTCTGCACGGCTGGAGATACATAAAGCTGGCTCAACCCAACAGTAAAAATGAATTTATTTTCTACTTTGACTTGTTATTGCTGTGTTAGAACTTAAAAACAAGTATTTTGGTTGAAGGACAGTCTCCCCACTCACTGCTGCTATGCTAGCCAACTTATGCTGACCTGAGCTGCTTGTAAGTGCAACTGCATCGTCTATAAGTATCGGTGTCATCATGTCCTAGAATGAGATGTCAACTCACACTCAGTTTTCATCCCCATCTCCAGGCATTTCCGCAACCGACAGAACTGGCAGCGATTGCGGTGGTGTTTATTGATGACGCAGTCCTGTTTACTGCGGCAGCTGTAGGTCAAATTCTTCCTCACGCTCCTTTTGAAGAAGCCCTTACACCCCTCACAACTGACTGCTCCATAGTGACGCCCTGAACACAAAGGAAACAAGTCAGAGTGTGTGAGTCACTGTGTGAGCGAGGCTGCACTGGCCAAGATGTAACTAAGTAATATTGTCACTGTCGATTCAGCTTTCAAATTTTTTTTTTTTTTTGATTAATCATTTCTTCATTTCTAAAATGTTAAAACTAATGACAAATACTTATCAAAAATTCCCAGAGCCAAAGTGGTGCCCTAAAATGGCATCCTTAAGCTGACCAGCAGCCAAAAAAAGCAAAGCAAATACTTTATTTTGGAATGATATTTAGAAAGGAGGTGTTCACACACACTGCTAGAACTTGCAAGACTTCCCACTTTTAAAAGAGCAGTTTCAGTTCTTTATTGTCCAGTGTGTAGACCTCCTCCATCCTACATTTCATTGATTTATGTATTTTTGTTCCTGCATACCTGCATAAAAACGGCTCTGGTGCGTACAAGTTGTTTGTTTCGTTTTGTAATGATATCAATCTGAGAAAAGCATGTAATTCTTAGCTTTTGTGAAGCTACAACCAGCAAATATTTGGTATTTTTAGATGACTAAAACAATTGATCACATATCTACATTATAACAGATTAATTTTCTGTCGATTAACTGACAAATTGCTTCTTCTCTTGTTTAGATGCATACAGGGGATTACATGACTAGGTATGCAACTGCACACATAAGTACCTGAAGCCTTGTCTCCACACACCACACAGTACTCCACTGGCTGTGGTCGGCTCAAATCCCCTGACTGCCCCAGCAGCCGTTCCATTGACACGGGATCTGTAACAATCTGAGAAACAAAGTACAGTCAGACACTGGCCACTACTCCTGTGTCTTGTCCTGATGTGATACTGGTATCACAGCTACCATTCTGGCTGAATATAATTACAGTAATGTCACAGCTATAAAATAAAAAAATAATAATAAAAAAAAAAAAAAAAACACTCAAAAGAGAGTCAACACTCTGCATTATAAGAGGATCTTGCTGATAATGTAATAAGCCTCGAGGTGATATTATGGATCAGTCTGTACCTGTATCCTTCCCGGCATCAGGCTGTCTGCAGATGTAAAGATGAGCTGCTTTGTGTTATGGCTGTCTGGAGAGGCCAGGATCACCTTGCCTGTCCCTGAGCCATCAGCCGTGGTCAGGATGAACTGCTGCTTGGGAGCACTGGACGGGTTCATCGCTGTCACTATCTGGATCTTCTGACCAGTCTGCTGGTCTGTTACAATCTAGAGGTGGAAGACATAGGAGAAAGAGGGAAAAAAGAGATACATATAAATACAGAAGCAGCATATGAGTGAAGAAAATGAGGATAAGAGAGATGGTGGCTAATCTGAGAACACTACCACATCAGCATCTACCAATTTCCAGTGTCAGCATCACAATGTGTGTGTAACTTGCTGGGAAGCCATAGGACAATATCAACAGGTGGCAGCAGTGCCACTTTCTCTGAAGCCAAGTAATGTTTAGAGTACAGCAATTACCTGTATTCGCTGTGGTGTTGTAGCAGGCTCAGTGGAGATGACCTGAAAGTGCTGCGGAGACCCACTCATCATCAAATCTGAGGGAGAGGTTAGAAAAAATTTCAACACACTTATGTGACAGCTAAATCCAAACAGGCCAGTGGTGCAGTGCTCTTTATAACCTGAGTGAGAACTCTCTCTACTGGTGCTCTTAAGTGGCCTCTGTCTCTATGGCAACACAAACGATAACATCCAGTGAGTGACTTTTGCCTCCAAAAGCAAATCATACAGGTACTAGAGAATAAGCCACAGTCATGGTGACCCCCACACTGCCACCCGCCTGCACATCTGTGAACTTTCTTTCTCTCTTTCTTTACACACTCACCTTTGCTACCTGCTCAGAGGCCAATTTCTGCTGAGAAAGCAGATTCGGGTTGGTCGTCATGATGATGTAAGGTCATTAGTGAGGTCTGTCTGGAGGAATGCCAAAGACATTTATCAGCCACAGAGGCACAAACTGTCAGAGAGGAACTGGCCAATGCTGAGGCCCGAGTGTTTCATCAATGTATTTCTGGTAAATCACAGAACATTTGGTAAGACACTGAAATGTTTTATCATTAGGAATTGTAAGATCTACCTAGTTTCTATTGAGTAAATGTTTTCTGACTTTTCTTAATTCAATTTGTATGTAATTAAAAATGGTAAC
The DNA here is from genome assembly GCF_902150065.1 of Myripristis murdjan. NCBI lineage: Eukaryota > Metazoa > Chordata > Actinopteri > Holocentriformes > Holocentridae > Myripristis > Myripristis murdjan. The sequence continues at coordinate 18,860,630 of NC_043986.1, read as the reverse complement.
AATCAATTTCAGGACCATCCCTCCACTTTAAAAGTAATTTAACGTGTAACTAAAAACCTGTGTATCGGTTTTGAGAGGTAATCATGCCACAGTTGATTATCTTCAGTGGCAGGTGCAGTGGTCTATTATTATCCCACATTTGCTCATAATGACATGTGATAGCCTCTCCTCACACACAGAGGTCTTGGTCAAGGTTGATCAATCAATAACCTCTATTCACCATACATGTATGCAACTCATTTTTGGTTAAATTATTATATAATGACAATAAAAGGAATAACTAATGCACAAAACACAGTACTAATGATTATTGATATATTCATCCCTGCATCAAGTCCACAGCCTCACTGACTGAGAGGAGGACCGTGCTCCTTCGTTTCGTTTACTGATTGGCCCAGCAAAGTATCCATCAATACTTCCTACCAAACGCATCAAAACACAGAACAAAATGGAGAATCTGGCAACCAGCCAGCGTTTGAGTTACGAAGTCTAATTAATGTAGTATAGTATTTTTCTTATCAGCCCAGTGGACGCACGTTGGTTTGTGCGTAATAAATGAACAAGTGTAGTTTTGTGAATAAAGTCATAGCTGTACGGGTTGCAGCATTAAATCTTTCAACCCGCTACCGTCCCCGAGAAGGCAAAGGTAAAAGGGTCGAGTTCATCTGCACTAGCTTGCCTGTGTTAGCCTGTTTGGCTAACCAGAGTAAACGCAACAAGAGCTGCGGGAAAAGCAAAATCTATCCAGCCTGCCCCTTAGAGTCTACCTTCTAGCATGCGGGTGTTATTGTGGGTTAAGTCTATAATGATGTCGCATATTTACAAACGACAGAAATCTGTTTGTCAGACATATCACTGTAGCCACAATGATGAAAAGCGATGGCTGCAACGCCCAGGGCTTCACATCAACCCCCGGCTCTCTGGCCGCTAGAGTCGGGCTGGGAGGAAGCTCTCCCCGGCTAGCTAGCAGGCTAGCCGGGGAGATTAGCTGTGCTCTTTTATCATCCAGTATCTCACTGCGCTTTCTACGGTTTTCAATCTGGGATGAAGACTTACCTCCGGGATTCGGGGATCACAGATTTATAGTTGTCTGCTATTTTATAAAATATTTGTTTTGGTTTTCTTCTGTTAAAGGTCATAGTTCGTGACCCCCACACCGCCAGCCCGTTGAGTTTTTTTTTTTCCTCCCCTCCTTCCTCCGCTCGCGTCCCTGCGCGCCTCCACCCCCCGGCGCACAGCTCGGCGCGAGCCAGACAGAGCTGACGTCACCCTGTCTGCCTGTCTAGGGACTTTAAAGGATAATTAATGTGATTTTTTTTTTTTCATGTGATGCTCAGATGGCTCTTTGGCCTGAGTGCAAACCTCCAGAACCTAAAATGCACGGTTTGAATTTGTGGGATTTCGAAGATTAGCAGCTGGGAATGCTAAAGTGGAATGAATGAACGAACGAATGAATGAATGAATGAATGAATGACACATATTACATGTAGTTTTGACGTTCATTTGAATTGATCTGACCAAAAATATCACGCCACATTTGTCCCTGTGACTTCCATTCATTTAGCATTAGCAGCGGCTCTTTTTCCCAGTCCTGACAGAAAGCATTCCAGCAGTGTCTTTAGACAAGTCTGGCCCTACTCAAGGCACACACCATCTGAACATCAAACAGCAGGATGTTCTTTAATGGCTGCCAAATGCAACATATTGATCGCTCTTCTGCTGCTTGTTATGGCTCCATTCATCTTGACTGTTGCCATTTTTGCACGGAGTTGTAACAGAATAATAACCACAGCCAATCACAGTATCAGATGTTCCTCATTGTGGTTTTTTATGTAGAACCCAGGCTCCTTTTTTTTTTTTTTTTTTTTTTTTTTATTGGCTGTTTTAGGGAGTTGTTTTTTTTGTCCATTCAGCAATTTTGTATTACCAGCCACGTTGCCTTCACCATGACAGCAATCCTTTTCTTGCACTTTCACGTGACGTTTTGTATATGAATATGAATATGAATTAAAATTTGATAAACACACTTTGTAAACTGAAGAGGTGTGGAATATTATTGCCAATCCAAAATGTTGGGTGAAAACTTGAAAGGGATAGTTGAAAACAAACCTAGTTTTTATGCATGCACTGAAATGGTTTAGAAATAGTGGCCTAATATGTCTCTGAAAAATCTGACCACAGTTTTACTTGTGTTTTTGTATATTCTGATACTGTGTAGTCACAAATTTACTTGAACTTGGGCCTGTGACAGCTTTGTTTCATTGCTTTTGCATTCTTTTGATTATTTTACATTTGCACTAAATTCTGCGCTGGTCTATGTACTGACAACAAGCACAGTTCAGCATATGTATATGGTCAAGGAATGCATTATCCATTTCCCTTCCCTTACATTAATTTACCATTTTATAACCAATTAAAACTTTTATGCGCATGTATAGCCCATAACATACATCAACTATACTTGGCCAAAAACACATAAAATATAATTGCAGTGCACAAGAGCCAAGCGTTACCATAGAATCACCATCAGGTGTCGTGCAACACCACTGACTATCTGTGTCGCATGTCTGAAGCCTCAGCAAGAACAATAGCCTGTAACTGGACAGCAGAGCTTGACGCCCATTCACATTCCTATGGAAATGCCCCACCGGATATAGGAATAAATATTACGCTTTTGTCACTTTTCTTGTGTCATAGGCCTGAAAATCTCTACTGTGGGCTTCCTTAAACACAGGTTTAGAGTCCTTCCCTCCCTCCCTGTACACCACTGGCTATATTTAAGACCATACAGCCATGAGTGTATTTCAGTGTTTCAGCCCCATTGACATTTTCGCTCCCACAGACCAATATATTTACTTTCGATTTGTTTTTTAGTCCTATACGGTAACAGTCGGGATCACTATTCTTTTCTGTAAAAGATTTGAAACCACACTGAAGCCATATTATCAAATTATGCAGCAGTAATTTAAAAAAATGCGTTGTTGCATGCGGATATATGTCTAAACATAATTAGTAATCCTTTGCGGATTAAGGAAAAGTATGAGTTCGAGAGGTGATGTTACTGAATCCTTGTATAGTCCCCGTGGAATTAAGGCAGAAGTGCCTTTAGTGATAGCGGATGCCATTTACGTGTATGCAGTCAAAGAGACCCCACGCATCGGAACACGTTTTTTTTTTTCTTTTTCCTATTACAGTAGAAGCGATCCTGGGCGTTTGACACATTTTTTCCCTCTGTCGCGACACACACAGTGGCTTCACATTTAGCAATCACTGAGGAAAAGGGGAAAATACAGCTCCGGGCTGCATTTACAAAAATCGACCGCTTGATTTGCGCAACTGCATATCCCAGTTTTGTAAACGTGATGCGGCTGCAGCAGCGAGAGTACCATCCTCTTCACCACATCCACATCAGCTGGCACTGGCCATCAGCTGCCGCGGACCCGACCTCAGATCAAGGATAAAAAGGACATCACAGCAGGGGATCCAGAGTGCTTATAGAGAAAGAGGAAGCAAGGCCTAAAACTAGGGGTGAGTAGTCATAGCGCTGTTCAGAGCTGTGTTGTCACCGTGGAGGCTGGTCATGCTGGGACGGGGGATATGGGTGTGTAAACCCCGATTAGGAAAGCGGGGGAGCAAGCCCGGTTTTTTGCCTTTGCTCTGCATGTTGATGGTGGCCACAGCCCTGCTCGCTCTGCTTTTTGTGGATTTCATTGAATCCTGGGTCACCTCTATGAGCATGAATGCAGTGGTGGAGCCTCACGCCGGGATCATCCCCCCGCAGAGCGTCCCACCTACCAGGCCGGAGGAGTTCCTGCTCATGCCCAGCCCGCTCGTTTGCCAACGTGCCAAGCCATATCTCATCACTATGGTTACCTCTGCTCCTGCCAATCAGAGAGCCCGTCAAGCCATCAGGGACACTTGGGGTGGGGAAATTGAGGTGAGGGGGCTCAGGGTCATGACCCTGTTCATGGTGGGTGTGGCATCTGACCCTGGACTGTCCAAGCTGTTGATAGAGGAGGCACGAGAGCGAGGAGACTTAATTCAAGGGCGTTTTGTGGACACTTACTCCAACCTCACACTAAAGACCTTATCTATGCTGGGCTGGGCCCGTCGCTTCTGCCCGCAGGCCCACTACATGGCCAAGGTGGATGATGACGTCTTGTTTAACCCAAGTGCCCTCCTGCACTTCTTGAATAGGAGCCGTAACCCTTACGAACAAGGAGACTTGTACCTTGGCCGAGTTCATCTCCACGTGGCTCCAGACCGTGACCCGGATAGCAAGCACTACCTCCCTGCAGGAGCTTACCCTCCCTCAGTCTTCCCAGACTATTGCAGTGGTACAGCCTATGTCCTCTCACGCTCAGCTTTGCTTAAAATTTCCCTGGCAGCCGCTGCATCACCTTTATCCACACCCCTGCCCCCTGAGGACGTGTTTGTGGGTCTGTGTGCCCGTACAGCTGGGGTGCTGCCGTCACATTGCCCACTCTTCTCTGGTGGGCCAGCTGTGCCGTACGGGCGCTGCTGCTATCAGGCTATGGTGTCCATCCACCACACCCCACCCAGGGAGATGCTGCGCTATTGGGCTGATGTCCATTCATCACCACCCTGTTCCTGGCTGAGCCTTCGTGCCTCTTTAGGGGTCTGCAAAGTCAGGGCGATGCTTGGGAAAGCTCTTGGCTTGGAACAGGGGTTGTGAGACTGTGCAGCCTGGCTTGCAAGCAAAGTTGAACTTATTATTGGGGCTCTGCCTCGCTTCTATACTGTGAATAGCACAAGCGCTCTTCTGGCTATGAAGCAACACTGTGTGCACTGAGAAATTGTAATTTTATTTTTATAGGTTTATTTTTTAAACACTTGAATGTATGTTAACTTTAATAGGCATTTTGGGATCCATGCCAGAAGAGAAGTGATCAGTTGGTGAAGTTGGTTCTATGAAGATATGGAGACTGTTACAGTATTACTGCATTATTATACTGACACATACTGTAGATGTAAATAAAGAACAAACACTAGCAAACACACAATATTCACACTCTGCAAAGGTAAAGTGGAGAAACACAGCTGCTTGTTATGTGATAAATGCACTACAGGGTACAGAAAATGCTAAATCTAGGCTGTTACCTAAAAACATTGCAGCACCTGTCTATTCTGGCTCTAGCTGCTTCCAAGGTAGATATTAATCAAATTAAGCAGACACAGTGAATGCATGATCTCACCAAAAGTAGCAAATATAGTACGGCACATCCACTTAGATCCACTTAGAAGGAAATACATCGCTATAATTCACTCTGGAGAGACTTGATTTATTTGTCAAAACCTCACATGTTAGGGAGAAATTTTCCATTGGGATATCAAAGTTTGAGTTCATCACAACTGGAAATAATATTTTTGGAAAATACTCTACCATGGAACTGTATACATGATATGTGAAAGGATTTAAAGTGTTATCTTACTCAGTAATAACATAATGATGTGACGAGGTGTGCAACGTGTATTTCACTGGACACTTGGGGCTGAGTGAAATGTATTTGGCTGGCGTGAACAGGAGGAAGAAGTCAGCCACTGTATGCCCCTCTCTTCTGGAGGCTGAACTGTTCCGGTGCTTCAGTGTGCCACCAGACACTGAAACGGCACCATGGAGCTAAAGTGATGCACAGCTATAGGCACACTAAGCAGCAGTATTTTTAACCTTCTTCCATCTCATTATATAACAGTGACATTTAACAAGTAGAGTGTGAATGATGGCTTTATTCGCTGATTTGATTGGACTCATTTCGGTCTCTGCTGGGGTCTTTGCGGCATTGTGACATTTACAATGCAGATGGAGGTCAGGTCAGCGCAGGGCCTCAGGCTGTGGTCTCCCCCCCACCCCCACCCCCAGTGGAAATGAAGAGAATGCGGAGTTTTACTGATTATGTGTGTCAACACTCAGGAAATGTGTGAATGCTATGTTGTTGCCAATAAACCACTGGTATATAATGTCAAGCTTTTCTTCCTAATGTCTTTTTCAATTGTCAAAATGTACAAATGCATCCTTTTTGCCTTCACATGGAGAACTGTATAACCCTGTTTTTTTTTTCTTTTCTTGTCCATCTGAAGAAACAGTCAAAAATAAGGAAACTAATGGTAGAATGTGTTTTACCACATTTAAAAATTGACCATGTAATATGTATTGTTTGCACATTCCTAAGATATTTATGTTACGAACCTAAACTCTCACCTTTTTCTATAGGATGAACCAGCCATTTATTGCATAACTAACTACAGCATTATATAAAAGGTTTGCTTTTTTATCACTGAGAAAGACAGCTATCTGTTTTAGGGAGGAGGCGAAAGTTTAAGATGTGGTTGCTGGATTGTTTCCTGAATATGTGCCAACTCCCCTTTACTGTTTCTAGAATGACCACATTAGATCATCACATCACATCACATCACATCACATCACATCACATCACATCACATCACATCACATCACATCACCTCATTTTATTTCATACCATTAACCTAATAGCTCATCATTGTAATGAAAATGTACTATGAGCACCATAGCTGCACAGTTAATGTCATCATTGACTGTAAGAATAGACGCCTCTACCATGCATAATGAATTTACGGGAAAGATGTAGGGTAGGAGTGTTCCCAAATTGGTTGCAAGTCAAGGCAGGCTGCAAACAAGACAACACTGCATTCCATTTATCAGATTCAGTTTATTGTGACTTGTTAGTATTGCCGAGCCACATTAATGATAAATGGGTGTTATTTTTCACCTAGGCCTGCCAGTTGGACTTTACTCAAGCTTACTTATATTTCAGTCAAATTATGTTTTATTATGGTCCAGAATATTTGGTAACACTCGACGATAACTCCCAAACTCACTGCCTCACATTCGTTGACGGTTTCTCTATCCTGACCTGTGTTCTCACATTAGTCATCAGTTTGGCGTCTGTGTTCTTCAGCTGGACCACTGTGTCTCTGCCGGATCTGGATTACATTCAATTAGTCTGGGCTTGCTCTACTACTCTAGATTCTCCCTCTTCTGCCCTCACCCCCTTAAAATTTTCAGCTCCAGGGACCGCAGGCAATAACAGCTGGAATACAGCCTCTTTGCAAATGATGCAATCCTAACAGTGATGTTTCATTATCATTTACAAAAGATGGAGGTTCAAACTTCATCTTTCACAAAACATATCAAATAGTGTGTCTTAGGTATGATGGTTGAGAGCAGGGCAGGTATCTAGAAAAACATAAAAACAACTTGCACCCCCCAAACACAAAAAGGCTCAACAGTCTGAGGAATTACTGAATCACTGAGATCAAAATGCAGCTCTTCATTTGAGTGAAATGTGCTGAGGTGCTGAAAAGGTGAGTTTAAAAAAGAAGGCAACAATAATTTCAGAGACTATCACCAGTACTATTACATGAGAACTGGAATGAAGAAGCAAATATAAGAGGTGAAGACTTGAGTAACAGGTGGACACACACTGCAGTTGAATGTGACCAAATTCAGAGTGCCTTTTTTTTTTCTAAATTTGATCTTTTTGCCTGCCCTTTTCACATTCATCTTCGTATGTGACCCGTTTCTGACGTCAGTGTGAGCAGATCTGTATCATGACCATACATTTACAACATGCATGATGTTGAACAACAGAAAAAGGCAGTGGCATAACCAGCCATAATCACAATTAATAAAATAGTGGTGCAGGCATTCATTTTTTGAATAGTTTGCTATGGAAACAGTGATGTTGTGGCAGACAGGATGAGGGCAAGAAGGGAAAAAAGGGCTTGGATTGAATCACCTTCCCATATATCTAATAAACTTGTAGCCTCCTGTCTCCTGGTCATTGTTGCTGTGATCCTCCATGTTTTGTTTGTCCACCTCTGCTGACAGTCAATGAATTCTGACCCCCTGACAGTGATGTGAGCGTTCTCAGTGGCCAAAACCCACAGGATTTCTGATGAGTGGTCACATCAGCAGGAGTCACACAGGTGTCTGATGTAGGAGCACATGTGAAAGTGGCCCTAATCAGAATTGAAAACATTAAGATTCAATGTGTTTTTGGCGCATGTGTCAATATGTAATCATTATTTTTTTTTTGGATGACCTTTGTTTCTGGTTAGAATTAATAACATTATGCAAGAGCAATAAGTAGTTAAGTGTGCCAAACAACTGCACTGTCCCTAAAGATTAACTGCATAACATGTGCACACACGCTCAATGACGCCTGAGAGCAACAGTCTAAGAAGGTAACAAGCGCCCAATCTAGATTTTTTATCGTTCTGTTGAAGCAAACGTGTAAGTATAAACAACCACTTAAAAGTATTGTCCACATAAGAATGCCAAACAGCCAAATCATGCAGTGTGTCTTCTGACTGTGTTGTGGCCAATAAAGTACAAAAAGTAGCCAGCTGTAAATGTTTTAATGTCTAGCTGTGTGGCTGGCGCCTAACGCGTGAGGGAGAACCTGTCCCAGTTTTATTGACTCTATCGCTTTTGGTTACTCTATAACATTTCCTATAGCACCACTTTCAACCAAATGTACTTGTTTTCTCAGACGATTAGATAATCACAAATGATTATACGCTTCTATTTTTTTCCTGTCCTTGGGAAGGCCGCAGACACTGAAGACAGCACGGCAGGGGAAATGAAACTCGCCATCCTCCCCTAACAGCAAAATGCATCTGTGCCGGATAAGGGCACGATTTGGTTCTTCTGTAGCTACTTCAGCGAGCGCGTGAATCAATGTATGTGTGGAATATTCTTTTTATTTGACTAGCTGGTGCGTGGCAGGGCCTTCTGAACTCTACCTGGAACTCACTTGATTCCTCTACCTGTTCTACTGTTATAAAAAGTAGCGGCGCAACTTGGTGGGATTTGTCCTGGTAATTTCTCTGCGTGAGAAATACAAGGTGTGGCGTGTGAGCGTGTGAACGGGTTGAAATGCGTGTGTCTTACGCCCAATGCGTGAGACTTGAGAGCTTTGGTTTGGATCTGCCATATGGGAGGCCTGGGGCAAAGCTGGTGCGGAGGACTGTACTGCTGTCTGGGTCCTGATAAGAGACGGAGAGGATCTGGCTGACTTATGTGGCGGTGTTTTACTCATGTGTTTACTGGAACTGCTCTGTGATTTCCAATTTCAAAAGCCTGTGCTGTGGCTTTTTGCGCAAATATTTGTTCAAATATTGTGCTGGTCTGTGCTGGTCCAAACGACGCACCACCAGCAGAGCGTGTCGTTTCCATGACTACCTACCGCAAAAAGAAAGCAGAGAAAAGTAAGAAGTAAACTTGAATAATGGAGACATAAGTACGCGATTAGATTGTGGCGCTGCTCTTTTCATTCTATAGGCTATTACCTGCAGGCCTATTTATCACTCTCGGCAAATGATAAAGTCTGAAAATGAAGCGCAGCTGCGGCTTGGAAAAAAAGTTGATGCACAGGATATGCTGCAGTCAAATATCAGCACCTTTCAGGAGAAGACCAGATGAAACCTCCTGAAGCGTGAAATCTTCATGCAAATACCGACAAACGACTAGGCGGGTTATGCCCGTGGTCTTGAAGAAAAAAAGTTACAAGAAATAATATGCAAAACAATAAGTGTTTTTGATGTGTGGACTTGGGGGAGAGCTCCCTTCTACTTGATGAATAGCTGATGAATTTATCCAGAAGCAAATTCTGTCAGTTTGTAGGCTACCTGAACAAACACATAATACAGCAAATACTATTATAAATAACACATGTTGTCGGCAGCTGGGGCGGATCGAGGTCTGGTCGCGTCCTTATCACACAGGGAGCGCACCGGAGAGCGACAGCAGCCGAGCCGAGCCAAGCCGAGCCCCCCTCAGGACGGCCCGCTGCGGCCGGTCTGCTGCGCATCTGAGCGCCACTGTTGTGTTTACACCGTCCCAAACAAAGCGCACTCGGGCCCAGAGTTCAACCCGAACCCCGCCTGTGTGAAAACGACTGATTCCTGCACGCTGGAGTATTATTTTGCCTTTTCCTGGGCATGTTTTGTTCTTCAGGTACAGATGTCTTGATGTATCATATCTGATTATCTTAAAATATATCGCTTATTGCAGAACATCATTATCGAGGGAAAATAGTATTATATCAGCAGTTACACACTGATTCCCACACCTATAGAGGGGAGTTTTACCTCCCAACTTGTTCTGTTTTAGGGGCAAAAATGTTCTTGTATTTGATAAGATGTATCACAAATCTGTTTTATTACCTTAGCGATGGGTGTTGTCAAATCTTTGAAGAAGTGGAATTGGTTTGGTTTCCTTTAATCAAACAATAACCTGTAGAGATGAGATCTTTAAACTTAAATCTTTTAAATGAAGATTTAAAAGCAAAGAGAATTATTAAATATGTAGAATAAACTTAATATTTAGCATGAATTATAAAGTTAATTCAAATATAATTATGTAATAGAGTTAGCTAAGTTAGATAAACTAGATATTTTAGGTAGAGTCTGCTGTAGATGAATTATTTTCAGCTTTGAAATTCCAGTTAAAATAAAATGAAAAACTGTTGACTCAGCTAGAGAATTCTAGAGCTGAATCGTGATTGTTATGTAAGCGAAAGGATTTAAGTACAACTGAATAAATAACAAGTTTATTTAAAGAGACCGTGAACCCTGTTTTGACTCATTGTAAAGGTACCTGAACTTGTCTTCTCAAATTCAGTCAACTTAAAACTTTAAGGCGAGTCATATTTGAGGAAAAAAAGAAATCAGGTACAGACCACTTTGAGTATGTAAACAGCTAGCTGAGGAAGCTGCACCAGATTGCATGAGTGGTTTCTATATGCATTCTTGCACTTACAGATGCAAACCTTTGGGAAATTGAATGCATGGAGAATGAAGTCCTCTGATATGCCATCTAGTGGCCAAGCACCCACTCCGTTTAGTCCTCTCTCATTTAATCTTGTCAACTTACTTTCTTAACTCACTTTTTGAGCACATCACTCAATAAGAAGACCTGCAATTTGATCTGAGCATTTTGGTAATGCTTTCACGTGTTTTAGTCTTATTTGTTTTTTGCAGGTTGTATATTCGGAAGTAGTGCCTAAAATCAGACAAATGAGACCAAGTGCAAGTGAAAGTTGTTACAAACACAGAAGATGATGTGAAAAATATATTTCTGAAGAAGTGGGGCCAGCATAACTTCCTGGTTCACTCAGGATCTATTTTTGAAGGTGCTGAGGATGTAGCATTAAGATTTTACTTGTTTTGTTCATATACTAAAAAATATGAGTCAAAAAGCAAAATCTGTTTTTCAGGGGTACAGCATGTTTTGATCAAATGTTTTTATTCTTTAGAGAATATTTATATAAAACATTTAACATGTGCTAAGCCAGTTCAGCCAGGTCTAAAAACAGTAAGAAAAAAGTGTTTTATGAGTAGAGAACAAATATGACTTCATACAATTTCTGGGTGCCTGCATAGGTAGCACACCCCCCATTAGTTCCCACTCAGCAACTTCTCCAGTAATGGACTTTAAACAGATTCGCCTGACTAGGGCACTGACCACAGGATGATGGCTTCATGAACCATCAGCATGTAAGAAACCAGTTCTCAATAGCTGACAAAAGTCATAGTTTCTGCAGGATCCATTTTGTCAGGAAGGAGGAGGCGGGCAGAACAGAGTGTCAGAATGTGCCTTTTATACACAGTTCGAAGGTCAATCCCAAAGAATGTCAGTGGATTTGGACCGGCACAATGCTTCCTTCTTTTCTATTTCTTGAATCTGTCCAGAGCCGACCTCAGGCCAGATAATGCCTCCTTCTTCCTCTCCTGCTTCTTTATTTCTTTTTCGATCTTCATCTTGTCCTCCACTGATGTCCTGATCATATCCTTGGGTGGAAAACAAGAAAGGTTAATGGAAATGAGCCAATTGTTGCAGATTACAAAGTCATAAAATTATAAGTGCATCACACTTTCCTGTACATGATGATCTAGACTACTTACCCGTTGATCCTCGTGAGCCACTTGCCTCTTGCGCCTTTCAACATTGCCACTAGAGCTCCGACCTTTTTTCTTCAACTTGGGGATGAATTTCTCTTTGGCAAGTGGGTCAAAGCCCTAAGACAAGAAAACACAATAGTTTATCTTTAAGAAAGCCAGAGGAAAAAAAAAAAAAAACATATAATGATAGAATTTTCAATAAAATGTAATGTGTAACACGATGCTTCCCAACACTGACCAGAGCTTGGACCCTTTCTTTGTGTTTTTGCTCATAGCTAGCTTGGTCAACATGGCACAGCTGGTCTGGGTCTAGGCTTATCAGCTCTGGCTGGATCTTCTCCAGTAAAGCCTTGACCTCCCACTCCTGCCTCTGCTTTGAACTGCGGTATGGATTTGCATCAAGGCCATCAAAGTTTGGTTCACCCGCACCTATCAAAGGCAAGGAATATCCAGAGGTAAAGACAGAAGAGATAAGGGTTTACGTAGTTAGATACACTGCACACCAAATCATAATACACTGACTGTCAAATAAAAGGAAACAACTGCATATAGACTTTAGTGATACTGACTAAAACTTATGGAATGTTTTTCTTTTTAAATTTCTAACTGATTTGGTGCACTCATGCTCTGATGACTGCAAAGTGTTTCGTTTAGATAACTTTTTTTTTTCCTTTTCTGAATGCCATTCATTTAATGCACTGGAAACCACAATCTTAACTAGCTTTTTGTGCAAATCTCCACCAGGTGCATCTCCCCTTTTCCAAACTATAGGCTACCCTATGTGCTGAGCAAAACTTGGGAGAGACTCAGCAGCCAATTGTTTTGTCAAACGCTTTTCAAATTGCAGTTTAAATTACAGAATGATTCAAACCTAACACAGTACAGTGTAGAACATATACTGTCAAACTCCCAGAGCCTCTGGAGTTTAGCTGTTTCTTGTTCTCTCTGTATGTGTTTCATTTTATTACACATATTTTACGAGAAATCGATAACCTACAATTTCTGATGAATAAAATATGATCCCCTCCAGGCTATGCACAGCAGAGATAATTGCGGATTCAGTTGCCAATAAATACTCCATGCCAGGAAACCACACCATGCAAGTGCTGCATCACCAGATCTCTTGACTACAGTAGAATTCTGGATTGGTGTTTCCTTTATTTTTGATTATACGATGTATAATAACCCATTGTTATTTCAAGCTATTGCTAAACGTGGAGGCAATGTGTCAAATCAAAGCGCACCTGGTACCAGCATGCTTGTGAAGCCATCTCCATGCCCCACTCCAAGTACATCCTCAAAGGGACAGAAGTGCAGCCCCCACACTGTCCCCCGCACTCGATGTGCCATGTAGGGTTTGGTCACTGCAGTGCTCCATACATCCTTGTACACCTGCATGACGACATTGTTCATAGACTGATGTAGATTTACTGATGGCCGAGTCAGACTTTAACAAGATGCATATAGTGCTGCACTCACAAAATACCTAACGATACAAAACTGAAAAGAGTGATGGTACTTTTTGTAGGTTACTAGATTACTTATGAGTCACAATCTGAAACATACCATTTCTGTTTTTCAGTCTGATGATATTTTTGGCAATATGTGATTAAAGTGCTGTCTATGCGCTGTACTTCCCAGAAATTACTCTGCCGTTGAACTGTGTTGACAGCACTGTGATGGCAGCACTGTGATGGTAGTTTTCTTCAAATTTTCTATTTATTAACTAAGTTTCTGTAGGTAATGTTCTTCCCCTGGTCAGCCATAGTGGATGTCACTGATTACACCAACTGCACAGTTCTTCTCTTTATTTCTGCTGCAGCCAAAAATGTAAAATGCATCACTTCCTGTACATGTGATTATTTTTCCTGGGAAACACAAGATATTTATAGAAGCTCTATTGGAGACAAAGAATGACAAAACAAATTAATTATCAAGGCTCATTACTTTAAGCCCATGCCTGATGGAATGATAACATGTTTCAAGTCTGGATCATCTATATTTTTAAATATATTTAATGAATGTCAAATAATGATTTATGGTGTTTCAGCATAATATGTAGTGCTGAAGAATAAAACACCAAATATATAGGACTAAATGTGGCACAAAAAATGAACCAGGGAGTCCATAATAATAATAAAAAACAATTTGGGTGCTATTTAGGCAATTAACAGCATTTCAGTTCATCCCTGACATATCAGCTACTATATGGTGGGAAGGAGACACTGACCTGGACAATGTCCCCTGTTGCTGCAGACAGCAGGCCTTTGTGGCTCAGCGACAAACATGAGGCTCCAGCAGGGAGGAAGTAGGACTGAAGGGGCTTGAAGGCTCTGATGTCATAAACCTTCAGCTTCTTGTCCATGCCTGACGTCACCATATACCTGCCCAGACACGAGAGGAAAGCATGACAGGAGACCTCCCTCTAGTGGGCCAAAAGGCAAGTGCAATAAACTACTGAAAACATTCATTCATTCATTCATTTGCAAGCCGCTCATCCAAACTAGGGTTGTGGGGCTGAAAACATACAAGTAGTTATTACCAAACCTATTTTTAAAGCTGTCTACACTGCGTTAATTACTTTGAAGGACAGCATTGCGAAGAACTACAGCTGCATTTGTCAATTTAAAAAAAAAAAATTTTGTTAAAGATTATTTTTGTTAAAGATTATTTTTTCGGCATTTTCTGCTTTATTTGACAGTCACAGTGGAGATAGACAGGAAAGGCAGGGAGAGAGAGGGGGATGACATGCAGCATAGGACCTGAGGTCGGATTCGAACCCCAGTTGCTGCGATCGGGACTAAGCCCTGGTACATGGTACACGCTCTTTACCGGTGATCCACCGGTGCGCCTGTACAAAATGCCCTTTTTTGGAGTTATCTGTGAAGTGCAGTGTCTGAGATGTTGCTACTTGAAGCCTGCGGACTTTCTGGCTTATTGGTGGTGGGCCAATAAGTTTTGTGGATACTGACCATCAATGTAAACGTATTTCCCAAAGGTTCATCAAATCTGACCCAGCAGTAGGGCCCTGTCGGAATGGAGGCAGCACTATGGTGGGTCAATCAGGTTTATACTCAACATGCCACACTCCAGTGTCACAATTCATTATTCCCCCACGTTTCCTCCAAAACAACCCAGCAGAAGCTCAGAGATCATGTCTGAAAATGGACACAAATGGATCCACTGTCCCTTCCCCACTCTTGGATTGTGGGGGACAATTATGATGAAAGATTTGTATACAGCGGTAGTGTGGAATCACATGCCATGATGAGCCAACAGTTTACTGTTTTTTGGGGGGCTGATTTTACTGAACTGCACAGCTTCAACAGTAAAAAGACAGAATCTAATAAAATCAAAGTGAAATCAAATGGTGTGGTTAAACAAAAACAATCATGATGTTGGTCCTCTGTGGTAAGGGTTTACAAACTTTGCAAAGTTTTGAACCCAAAGTTGAATCTTTATTAGGCTATGGAGCCCCATTTGAAGTGAGTTTGCCCCAGTGCCCTTTGTGTTGAAAGATAAATATATCAGTCCCAGTTTTTTTTTTTTTTTTTTTACACATATAAAATGCTTAAATGTCATACTTGAACACTGACAAATAGAGTCAAAGCGATGAGATTAAAACATGATGTTAAAACAGTCAATTATACACCTTTTTGGCACTGTAATAATTTACAAAGCATTACAGTGCACATAATTAGACTCCACTGATGACAAAGTATCCTATACACATACTGTAGCTATGTAGACAAAAACAACTGTAACCATTCGTTCCGCCCTACAATTTTGAAAGTCACTCACGTGCCGGTCTTGTCAACAGCGACAGAGCGCACACCACCTTGGTGACACAGCATCTTGACCAGGGCCTCTTTCTGGTTGGGGGACCAGAGGGTGACAGTGCCATTTGAGTGGCCGAGGTGGATGATGGCATTGTGAGGGTTCTGGCACATGACGTCAAGCCGGCCAGCCTTGGTGCAGATGGCTGCTATCTCCTTTCCAACAGACACATCCAGGTACTGCAAGAAACCTGTGGCACTCTGACCATGAGAAAGAGAACAGCGTTAAACAGAGCAGCTGCATATCTATCACAGAAACTCAGGGTTCAGAGCTCAAGTATCTACTCTATATACACATACAGTATATAAAAACGTTTTTGCGGTTACATCTTTCACACTATATGGCTGAGTGATACAGCCCAAATTAAGTATCACAATATTTTTGGCTGTTTACCTCGATATCAATGTTGCGACAATATTACAGGGATTACTATTGGTGTTTTAACTTACTATTTACACAATTATATTTTTGATAAATCATCATCAGTAATACAGACTTATGCCATATCACAATATTATCATACCGAAAATCCCAGACAATATCTGGTATCATATCAAAATATTGATGTAATATTGATATACTGCCTAGCTCAAACCATCGTGCAGCAAATCAAAGAGACGTTTTAGTGGACGTACCGCTGTGGCCAGAAGAAAATGGTAGGGGAGAAACTGCATACAAAGGACATCGTTGAATTTGCGGATGCAGTGAAGCTCAATTCCCTTTGAATCGTAGATATACAGCCACTTCTTCTGAGCCACTGCATACATGGACTCACTGTGGAGCCACCTAAATGAAGCAGAGACTGAATGTTATTTACTGTTTTAAGAGGCCAACATGTTCACCGCTATAGAGGGTGAGGCCTGACTGGTGAGTGTAATTCATTAGTGTTTTCTACAGTGTGCGATGCTGCACAACACAAGGTTGGCCAACTTACTTTACATCATTCACGGACTCCATCACATTCATCTCACACATTAGCTGCTTGGATTGCCAATCTAGACAAGCGACATGACCTCTCCTCCCACCGAGCAGCAGGTGGCTGAAGAAAAGAAAACACACAACACTAACAACAAAGACTCTAAAGTGCATAGCATGACATAATAAAATCCTCTCTGTAAATCCAAAAATCACCACAAAAAAAAAAAAAAAAAAAAAAAATCACCACAAAAAAATCATTAGCTGTAGTTGTCTGATAATTTCATGGACCTGCATTTGATCAACATATGTTTATGATAAAAAAGGAAGCCAAGATGATCATTTGATGGTGTAAACTGATACAAATCGTGTACACTTTCCATAAAAGCGCACACATCCAAATGATAAATACTATGTGCTGGACAGATAAATATGAGAAATAGAAAAACCGAGTCCGCACACCAGATGATATGCTCCCATCAACATTTAATTGTGTGCCACTGTGTGACACTCGGGGTACAAGCGCTTCTCAGTAAACTGATATGAATAAGGGAAATGTATTTGCAGACAAACACTGAGACGGGCTTTTTTTTTTTTTCCAAACAACTGAGTGAACAGTGTGATACTGACCGTCCAGTCCTGCTGTAATCCAATCGATATGGTCCAAACTGAGACAGGTTAAGATTAAAATACTGCAGGAAAAAGCGAGAGAGATTAAATGTATGATAGAATAAAGCAGACTCTGAGCACCACCGACAGATCAGCGCTGAAAATCCAAAACCGAGATTTTCCAAGAGCAGCGACTCACCTTTGCCCCAGATGTTATATCTACAGCCTCTGCAATGTCCTCCTGGGAGATCATACAAGTGTCTTCATCTTCATCTCCCTCTAGGAACCTGAGCGCAGACACAGAGATGTCACAACCGGGCAGTGCATTTCAATGTCCACATCTGGCTCGCAAACAAAATGATGTGAAAGAGCTGGCAAGAGTGGCATGAGATTACCCTGCCTCCTCCGGAAGGAGAAGGTCGAACTGAGCGGCTCGCTTCTGCGCCATTTCCGACACAACCTCGGAGCGAGCCACAACATCTCTCAGCTTACGTCTCTTACGATTAGGCTAGGGAGAGAAGAATGAAACAGCTGAGAAGTCGGCTGACAGCAACAGTAAACTCAGACAAATATGAGGAGTGACAGTGAGGTGGGCTTACCAGTTTACTCTTCTCTCTCCTCTTAAACTTCTGCAGTCTTTCCTCTGGAAGCGGAGCAGGCCCAGGGAACGGATCAGACTTCTGCAATCACAAGAAATAACGTGGACATGGTTGCACAAATATTTGATTTAAGGATGGATGACTGATTGCCATGTGGAGCACAGCTTAGAGATACAAGATATTTCTGCTTATTTGCATCTACAGTACAACTTATTCATGAATATTAAGACTAATAACCAGGCCACCTCAAGATGCCGTTGTTGTTCATATGTATTTTCACATCATAGCCAATCCGTTTAAGCTGATTAATCGGTGCCTGCAGCATTATAAGGGCTATATATGGGCTTAGCTAGTTACATTTCACAGTTACCTCCATTCACTTACCCCTGATAAGACCATCTTTCCGCCTCTCTGGTCCCCTTTAAGCTTTCTTTTGTTCGCTTTCCGTTTGTTACCGTTTTCTGCCTCATTTTGACTTTTATTCTCAGTCTTCCCCTTTTCCTTTGAGTCCTGCCAGTAACGCGCTGAGGGCTGTCAGAGAGGGAGAAAATGACTTTAGTAAAGACCAGAAAAATGAGCTCTGGTGTTAGTCAGACTCTTCGGGACACCTCGCACTTTAGCAGCTAATCAAGTGTGTCTGTGGGAGTTTCAGTGGCACGGTACCAGCCGGTGCGTGGACCAACAATAAAAGCAATATATTATGGTTTGTGTGCTTTTTATTTCCAATATTTCAAAAATCCAAGCACTTGCCTTTTTCTTTTTCTCCACGTGCGAATCTTTCACTGCTGTCTCCACGGCCGACGCCATCTTTGTTGTGTACGTTTTCCAGTTCCGGCTACGTCACGCACTGCCCTTTTTTTTTTTTTTTTTTTTTTTTTGCACGGTATCAGTTTGTAATTAAACATAAACATACCAGCCTTCACAGGCTCAACTGTTGCACGTCCTGTTCCACTAGTTAACTTGTGCATGTGACAGGACATACTAATGAAGTGCCAGGTACAATCTTCAAATACAAACTGAAGCAAAATAATATACCTGAGCATCTTTAGTCTAATAACATCATTCTTAATTAATTCTTAATCCATTCACAACATCATACTCTATTTAAATAATGATCTTGATGTATACTCTGGCTAAATAATACTCTTCACATTTTCTTTTGCATGCAAAGAGATTAACCTTTCAACTGATGAGAGAATTTCCTCCAAAAATCATTTGACAATGATCAATTCTCTCTGCAAAGTAAACAGAAAATTAGTAAAATGATTCTCCCTGACATTGCTATCACACTGATAATACAGTGTGATAGCAATGTCAAACAGCTACAGGATCTGTTTGAAACTGGGCCAAATTTTTTGACAAACAGGCCTCAAAGTTAATGGACTGGATAATGGACTGACTCACACCGAAGGTAGGGAACGGGTAATTCTAGTCTAGACTGAATCCAGGAAGTCGTGCATGATATTACTGGGGATATTACAGATCAAGTTGACTGTTGACTGTGCCTGAGACTTCACAGTGTTTGAACACCCTAGCTGTCAGGTGAGTGGGTGTATTTTTGAGTGCCAATAAATGTTGTTCTTTGAATTGACATAATTCACAAAACCGGGCTGGTGCTTTCAATCAGAGATCTAATTCAAGGAGATTTTAATAAATGACCTGAATCAATGGATTGATGCTCCAGTTTCTCCTGGAAGTTTGATTATGAATTATTAAAGTATTAAAATTCTGTGTAATGTGGACTCTAAATAAGGTTGAGATGATATGAAAAAGAGAAGTAAAATCAAGCTTTCAGTCATGGATTGCCAGTAGGCTATAAAATATAACTTTTTTTTTTTTTTTCCTGTAAGAGAGAGTAAAAAAATGAGGGCGATTAAAAGAAGGTCAGAGTTATTTGAGGACTTATTTTGTTGCTTTGTTAAAGTTTTACCCGTCTTTACCAGGTGTGTTTCAGTGTCAATGTTCTGTCATCCTTTCACAATTGTTAGCTCTGTGGGAAGGCAACATTTAGCTGAATAGGAAATGTTGTAATTCACTGTATCTCTACTCACACTGTGTGTCGATTTTTAATGTTGGTATGGTAAGGCAGTTTGTTATTTATGGCCTAAAATGCATCAAATTAGTCATTAGTAATTATTTTGTGATTGGTAGGCTAATCTCTTCTTTTCCAGGCTCTAGTCACTGATGGGATTTTAATAATTGCCGTAATGATTCTTATTTAACTCTGAATCTAATTTTATTTTAAATTCAACAGGTAGGCCTTCTAGTAATTATTTTGTGATTAATTTCAAGCTTTACTCTTTCCTTATTAGGCAAGTCACTAAAAACTAGTTGTCATTATTCTGTCAGCTAAAAATCAGGCAGTGGTCATTGGTTGTTTACTAGTCACTGTTCTGTGAATTAAAAGGCAAAAGAACTAAACTCAGGTACTAGCACTTAACACATCCTAACTATCCGATAAACAATAACCCGTTTTTATAGATTTTTTTTTTTTCAGAGATGGTCTCCTTCACTCCTCATTCACTCCTGTCCTGCATGCAGATAATCAGTGTGTTTTACATGAATTTTAGTAATCAGGTTATTCAACACATTCCTTACATTTATCTAATGTCTGAGACGCCATATAATGAAAGAAATCCAGTAATTGAGTTAGAGGATTAGGAGAAATCCGGTTAACACAACAAAATTTCTAATGGAGAAACCAGTTTACTGCAACATGTAAAAACTAATGTGGAAAGTCTTTTTACATGTGTGCATGTGCAAGACAAGAGAGCAGATGAGGAAACTAGCACAATAAACACAATAAAGACACACTAATCAGGAGAATTAAAAAAAAAAAAAAAAGTACATTCTAGACCAGATTCTAGACCAGATTCTTTTCAAGGTGGAGTAGGGGAGAGGCCACCTCATTTAGTGAAGCAAAGATGTATAGACGACACATACAGTTGTTTCACAAAATGAATGAGGAACAAATGAAATGTTTTTCCAAAATAGTTTCATCTTCTTGTTCAAATAAATTTAGTTTTGACTCTCTCACTTCTCCTTTTATCAGTCCACAGGGAAAATAAATTTCATCGCTCTGTAAAAATAAAGCATTCAGTGAAAATAAGAGCCAATGTCCATCTGCTCGGGTAGTATGCTTTTGTCCTTTGAGGGAATCCTTATTGGGAATTCAAAGCTTATGTGTGGGAAGGTGACAGCGTCTTGGATTAAGGCTGGAGTGAGAAGCTTTAGACCTACCTTGGGCTGCTTACACTTTGTCCTCGATTGGCTTTGCCTCAGGCGCAGATAGAGATGTTACTGAGCCTGAAAACCTTCACCAGCATATTCCTTTAAATATGTTCATTTTGACTTTCAAAGTCTCTAATCACCATCTAATTTTGACTAGTCTATCATTGTCATTGATAAGTTTGGTTGTCAGTTTTTATAAAAGGATTTTGACAAGTCATTACAGTGATTTGACAAGTATATAAAATAGAGCTATGGATCATTCACTAATAAAAGTGGAATAGTGGCAAACAATACAGAATCAGGAGTAATTAATGCGTAATAACTAATGAACAATAAAAAAAATTTCTCCATAATAAGACAATAAACAACTGCATTTGCTTCACTAAGAAAATAAACAGTATCTCAATAATGATAGGTCAGCTATATTTATAATGCTCTGTGTGTATTTTGAATTAAAAAGTCTTCCAGATGGAGCTGCCACCTCGACCTAAACTTTTTGACTTCCATGGAGTTTCCATGACCAAATGTTTCACGGACAACTGGGACAACGTGCAGAACGTCAAAGCAAGACCAGACGATATTCTTATAGCTACTTACCCCAAAGCAGGCAAGTTTCAGGTTCTGGCACTCGACTTACAAGACTATATCATGTTTAGCATCATACACACACTGCTTTATTTATGAATATGTTGTTGGATGTATTTGGTTGGCATGTTGTTGTGACCCCCTCAGGAACCACCTGGGTCTCTCAGATCCTCGATCTTCTGTATTTTGGTCAGACATCCCCAGAGCGTCAGTCATCCATCCCTATTCATATGAGAGTGCCTTTCCTTGATCTCTGCAGGCCTTCTCAACCCACGGGTTGAACCAAGACATCAAATCCATTCACACCTCACACTATGAAACAAATTCACCACATTATATTATATTTATTATATTCAATGCAAATAAATCGTAGTGTTTATTAATCTGTTCGTGTCACCTGTTGTTCTCTAACTCTATCCTTCAATAAAGGAAAAGACTTGGTTGATCAGCTCCCTACTTCTCCTCGCCTCATCAAATCTCATCTTCCCGTGCAGTTTGTCCCCAAATCCTTCTGGGAGCAGAACTGCAGGGTACTGTTTCTGTCTTTTCTTCATTTACATCCCGCCTTATACTACACCTCCCACTAACCTGACGCTGACAAATTAATACCAAGTATTTTTTGCTTTGTGCAGATAGTCTATGTGGCTCGTAATGCCAAGGACACAGCTGTGTCCTATTTCCACTTTGGCCGCATGAACATGTTTCAGCCAGAGCCAGGAGAGTGGAGCAGCTTTCTGCAGCACTTCATACAGGGAGAAGGTGAGCTCCTGAAGAATACTGGAAGCATTTTAGTGTAGAAGACATGTGATTTCAACTTGTTTCACGTCCAAATGTCCCTTCAGGAATTGTGTTATGGTTTTAGTGGTGTTTGGATCCTGGTATGACCATGTGAGAGGCTGGTGGGAGAAGAAACAGACTCATTCCAAACTTCATTACATGTTCTATGAAGATCTTATCGAGGTGAGTTATCTGTTGTTGATGTGGTGGTGGTCATGGTGCATGTGTGTGTGTTTGTCTGTATGTGTGCATATGTGATTTTTAACTAGTGGTCAGCTGATTAATTGGGCCAAAATCTGGCATTTTGAGAAAGATGGGATAAGCCACCATGGTCGATATTTTTTAAAATTCAAAATAAAAAGTAGAGAGCAGAGCACATACCTACTTCAGCAAACAGAAACAATGCAGACACCAACATTTGTATTAAATAAATATTCATTTGTGTTTAGTAATTTAGTTTTGTTTAATCAGATGCAAAACAAAAACAACAAGATATCAAGGCATTATATATAGACCATCAGCTACCCTGCTAAAATATCAACATCGGACATCAGACAATCCCACATCGGGTAACCATTATTTATAACACAACACATATTTGTGTTAGCAATGTGAAAAAGATGTATCAGTATGTATGTTATCACATTATATTGAAAAGCAACATAAATTCACATTGTCCACAGATGTTTTAAATATGACAAACAGAGTTTGTATTGGTCAGAAAGATTAACAAGCATGTGTTTTTAATTCATGTGTTGCAAGGCTAACAGTATTATATTTTAGATCTCTGCATTAGTCTACAGCAAACACACTGTACAAGTATGTGTGACTGCAGGACACTGGCAGAGAGATAGACCGTCTCTGCTCCTTTCTTGGCTTGTCTCCATCTGCTGAGGAGAGGGAAAGAATCAGAGGGGCAGTGCAGTTTGACAACATGAAAAAAAATAAAATGACCAACTATTCTACCGTCCCAAGCATGGACCTTAAGGTTTCTTCCTTCATCAGAAAAGGTATGGTGAAAAAGGAGAGGGGGTCAAGGCATTATTAGGCAAGAAATTACATCTCCGCTACTCATTTTTCATAGCAACATCTGTTAAAATCAAGCCTTTCAGATTTAACCGAACTGGTTCTCTCTGGCTCTCCAGGAAAGGTTGGTGACTGGAAGAACCATTTCACTGTGGCTCAGAGTGAACAGTTTGACGAAGACTACAAGAAAAAGATGAAGAACACCACACTGCAGTTCCGCACTGAAATTTAGACAGGCCTGGCCGGGGTGTGCACGGTGCATGATGATGGCCAGAACCAGAGACTGTCAGTGCAATTGATGGCTAACAGAGAAACTGTAAAAGCACTACAGAGCCCCATGGAGGGTTTTCCAAAAACTTCAAAGTTTTAAGATAACAAGGCAAAATAACTTGCATTTGTTTAAAAAGAATTCTTGCTTTCTTACTTTTTCTCCAAATTGCATAGAGAGGCTGCTCAACTTCTATTGCAAATTACATTTAATTCATGAACAATTCAGCCTGTGCGCTCCCTAGAGGTCACATCCCAGGATTGTACAAGTCAAACAATCTTGTTATCTTTTTGTATTATTCTAAAATTTCCATCTGGTGAGTAATTTTAATTAGGCGTAATTTTCCAAATATAAGGCTTACTATCCAGGTGTGTGTCTGTAAGAAATCATTTTAGAGAAGTGTCTGGTAACATTACCAACCCTAAAGGACTGGCCAGGAGACGACCATAACTGGTCCAGGAGTTAAAAATTAATGAAACACATGAACTCAGTGGACAGAAATGTTAAGTTCCCTTGGAAAGATATGACTGACAACAAAGTGGCTTCTTAGGACTGTGCTCTTCTGAGAATTTTGTAACTGATATTTGACAGGGCTGAAAAAAATCAAATAGAATTTGTAACAAGATACTTTAGAGTGGAGGAATTTTGTATTTCCAGGATACTCAAAATACTTTCCCAATGATTAATAAAATATTTTAAAAAATCATGTAAATACATCATAAAATGAACAATTGTGAACATTGTGAAACAACTCTTGAGAAGGGAGGCCTTTTGGATAAATCAGCTGTCCACTATTGAACCCTGGGACATAAATGAATCACAGGACTTGAGTTGTTTCCTATAGACCCACCTGTAGGTTTCTTATGATTGGTGTTTTTGCCATGGTATCTGCCTACTTGTCTTTTTGTCTGCATGTATAATTTGCGATGTCGTGGAATTTTGAACTATGGTGTGTAGACAGTGTATTTCTCTATTATATTAATTGCTCTTGTATAGCCTATGTTGTAATATTGTGTGTTGATTGACTCCATTGGATTTTGGTGTTTAAACACAACACTTTTATTATGGTGTGCAGATGGTATATATGTATTTCTATGACTAATTGCTCATCTTAGGCCTGTTAGGATGTTTGTGATGACTTTGTGTAATAAGCTTAAGATGTTGGCCACTTGGTTAATTATTTTTTTTCTAGAGATGATTCATTACCAGTGGTTATTTATTATGTAATGTAGTTTGTATTTATACACAGGAGGGTATCTCACCTGGTCATATTGCATTTTGAAAATTATGACTTTGAAGAACCAATGGTCATGTGACTGGAAGGTGATTTAGTCACACCTGTGTGAGCTCAGACCATACCTAAGCAAACCTGATGACACTGCAGGCGAAATGCATTGTTCGCTCGAAATAAAAACTAAGGAAAGTCAACACGGTGTGCGGTAGCCTGTTACTCATTTTAATGATTCTATAGACATTCCTGTGAACTACCAGCACCTGATCTGAGGCTGGGCATGGATATCTGGACTTGAACTTTTAAAGATTATGATGTATCTTTGCCCATTTCTGACTGATAGCATAGTGATTGAATTTAAATGATGCTGCATGGGTACACATCCCATAGCTGCGCTACCACAAAAGATACAATCAGAAAAAGAATCAGAAATAGATTATTGATCCCCGTGGAAAACCAGGCCAGCTGCTCAAATTCTCAGGAGAAAAACATGTACAAGCATAAGTGAAAGTTTAAGAAATATAAAGG
Organism: Myripristis murdjan; assembly: GCF_902150065.1. NCBI lineage: Eukaryota > Metazoa > Chordata > Actinopteri > Holocentriformes > Holocentridae > Myripristis > Myripristis murdjan. Next base: position 18,835,060 of record NC_043986.1, on the reverse strand, counting down.
GAAAACAACAACTATGTGCATTACAAATGTAAATATATGTGTATTATGTAAAAAATATGTGCATTAATCCGACAGTAATAATACAACAACTACAGCAACCACACTTCACACTCTCACACTTTGTCCCCCTAAGTGTCAGTATGTCCTGGATGAATAAATTATGACATGCAATATTGTTTAAGGCATGGGCTTTTATCTTGGACTCCCAAGCTGCACATTTACCTCAATCAAATCCTCGTAAAACATGTAATGGATTTTAGAATGAGTCTGTTTCTTCTCCCACCAGCCGGTCACATGGTCGTACCAGGATCCAAAAACCACTGAAACCACAGAGACACACATGAGAGGACAGCAAGAGAGGACTATGAATTCAAAAATATGTGGATTTCTCTTCCACTGATCTATTTCATACGTACTCTTCCTGTCCATGAATCTCTGTAGATAGCTGTTCCAGTCTCCAGGCTCAGGCTCAACCTTGTTCATCCGGTCAAAATGGAAGAAGGACACAACATTGTCTTAGGCATTACGGGCTACATAGACGATCTGCATACAGAAGGGAAAAAAACACATAGATTACCCAAACTAACTAAAATTCTGGGGCAGGACGTCCACTCACATTTCAAAGCTTCCTAAACCGGATTTGATTTGATCAACCACTAACACTCAGGCAGATAGAATAGTACGGTAATACTACTGTAGTACTGCCCTGTAGAATGTGTACTATCTTGTCAATCCATTTTCCTGATTTTTGTTAAAGCTGCGTGTTCTGAAGTCATAAAATACACCTTTAATGCATCAAAACATCAAATGGTGTCTTTTTTTTGTTTATTTATCACATATTATTTGATATTTCCAATGTTTAAATTTATATTGGTCCATCACTTGAAGAAGCATTTGTAATGTATGATACCAATACATTTTGGTCTATTTTTTTCTTAACCCCATATACCATCTGATAACACAGAGTAATGTCAAACTGAATGGTGTAGTAATTCAGTTTGTAAGCCACTGTTTTAAATATGCCTAAACAGTATTGTTATGTGTTGACTTAGAGGAAGGAAGACATACTGTACCCTGCAGTTTTGCTCCCAAATAGACTTGGGCACAAGCTGGACTGGAAGATGGGTTTTGATAAGTTGTGGAGAAGTGGGGAGCTTATCGGCCAAATCTGTTCCTATATAATTAGATATATAATAATATATAATTAGAATTGTTCACACATCACTGAATATGACAGTGTGCTTTGGAAACATGAATAAAATCCATGTTACATTTTAGTCACTGTACTGAAGACGAAGCCACCAATATCATGCAATAACTGCACACACACTCAACTTTGATACACTCTACTTTTATAATAATGCAATTAAGTGTAAATTACTATGAATGAGATGGTTTATTGTCAAGTGAGAAAATCGCCTTGATGGCATCTCGAAGGTTAAATGATGTGTGTGCTGTAACAGTGAAATAAAGTGAGTGTGTATGATCATTTGATTCAACCTGAGAGAAGTAAAGAAGGAATGTCGAGTTCCAGAAAAGGAACCGTGATGTGAATCGGCATGGATGTCTGACGCTCTGGAGATGTCTGACCAAAATACAGAAGGTCAAGGATGAAAGAGACCCATGTGGTTCCTGAAACAGAGAATTAAAATGAGGAAATCACAAGAGACCTCCGACTGTCCCAGCTGCTACCCCCCTATCCCCTTTTGTTTCAAGTGTTAAAGTAAAATTTGTGGACATGTGCAGACAGACCGGCTTCAGGGTATGTTGCAATAACTATATCATCTGGCCTGACCTGGAAGCTCTGAATTTTCTCCCAGTTGTTTGTGTAATGCTGAGTCATCGAGACTCCGTGGAAATCAAACAAGGTCAGTCGAGGAAGGGAATCCACCTGAGGGGGACAGAATCGAAGACCAGACGAACTGTTGACAAGAACATAAAATGTTTGCTTTGGAAGTAATTAATTTTTATTTTGTCGGGGGAGCAGACAGACTGCGTCATGGGCGTGATATGTAAATCAGTGTTAACAAGGCTGTTAACTGTCTGTGCAGTTCACTTTTGGGAATCACTTCTGTTAGCGCTGTGAGCAAAGAAAAGCAAACGACAATCAACAAAACAACGAAAGTGTTTTCATCAGCTCTGTGTTACAACTACAATATGTTAACAAACCCTACGTAAAGTAACAGACAATAGCTGTTTAAGTAATAGGACAGTATGCACATTTTTTTTTTTACAGACATACCTGGTCCTGGGAACATGATATGCTGATAATTTAGTTAAATTTCCTCTTACTACAATTGGTTTGTCTTCTGCTTCTGTTTGGCTTTCTTCGCTGTGTGGCATTTTTCCCCTTCTTCTCTTGTTAAATAAGCCATGACATCTAGCTGCAGTTAAACACTATTTTGTTTACTGATTTATTGTTGAGGCCCACCCCCTCAGCACTTCATTTTTTTTTTTTTTTTTTTTTTTTGAGGTTTGTGCATGTGTCTAGAACACCTCTTTTGTGGCTGGTTTCCCTAAAATACCTTTTAAATTCTTTTTACTCATTCTTGTGTGAGTGTTTGTGTTGTATTGGCCCGAGATCAAGTAGAACTAAGGTCTAAGTAACTGGCTATTCCAGTCAGTTCTAAACTGAGACATGTGCTGTGAGTATTTTGACTTGATTTTCATCAGAAAAAATGATGATAATGTGTTTATGGCATGATTGGGAAACCAACAGAACGTATCTGACATGAACTGGCAGAATAAAAAAACAGGAGGCAGTTTGTCAGGGAAGGAAACAATCTGTTTTCCTTGTCTTGCTGTCAAAGTGAATGCTGGCCAAGGACTGTCATGTGAGAAAACCATTCATATTTCACTGCTGTGACGTCAGATTAGCTACTCCACCAAATGAAGAGTTCCCTCCCTTGTGAGCAGCTCCATGGTCTCTGACGTCCTGGATAATCCTCACACACTCCTGTCCTCCACCACACAAGTGATAGTTTACAAGCATGCCCTGAAAGTTTTTGCAAAAAAACCCAGGTCCTTCCGTCACAGTGCCATCCTGACCAAGCACAAGTTGCTAAGTCTTGAAAACCTGATACACTTTAAAAATGCGTGTGTTATTTAAGTCTTTCACGGCTTAGCCCCGTCCCCACTAGCTGGCTATTTAAAGAAGATAACTTCCAATACCTCCAGAACCACCAGGGCCTCAGCCAGAGGGGACTGTATAATTCCCTACTGCTGCACAGTCGCTGGTCAATCTGTGCTCTCGGTCAGGGGAGGCAACTTCTGGAATGGTCTTCCAAGTGAAATTAGAGAATGCCCAACATACAATACGTTCAAAGTGCATCTAAAAGAATGGCTTCTATTGAATCAGATGTGTGCACACTCCCAAACATATGTGGCATACTTTTAACTTAGTATTAAGGCTAATAGTGTAGGCCTCCATCTACGTGTATTTTGAATTGGGTTACAGTAAAACCTCTAACTTATTATAGTTACTGATCTATAGGTTAAATGTCATATCTGTCTAGTACTGCTGTATTGTTTTGTCTTTTACTGTATTGTACTGTATTAACCTGGGCCCTATTGTAACTTGTGAGATGTGTCATGTTACCTTACTTAGATATATGGACTATGTTTTTAGATTTGTATTTTTTTTTTTTTTTTTATCTTTCAGGGAACATCTTACCAGGGACTAGAAATTAGCCTTTGGCTACAACCTGGCTTGTTTACAACACTATTTTTGTACTCTTGTACTCATATATGGTGTTTGTTCATTAACTTGCGTTGTCCCTCTGCAAATAAATCAATCAAATACAAGAGTTGATGTGGGGACAAACGAAGCACTCTGAGCTGGCCAAAAACTACTTAAATGACCTTTTTAACCCTTTAAGTAGATGTGGAAAGTCTGTTTTTATTTCTGGTCTGATTCCCACACTGGCCTGTGGAGCCGGTGTTTCAACAGAATCCTCAGCCTTCACACTTGGCTCCATTCTGCCTGGAGAACTCACAATATTGTTTTCAATGACAGTTTTAATCTGTTTTGGGATTATTTCTCCCTCTTCAGGCTTGAGTCCATCCCAACAGGAAGGCTAGCTGAATGCTGAGTGCAGCCAACTTGCAGCACATCATTCAGTCTCTTCAAGTGACTGATTGTTTACCTCCCACACTCCCTTCCTGGAACCTCAGTCTCTATCTACACTGGCATCTCAGAGTATTGTACACCCCTCTAGCTCCCCCTATCAGCTTTATCTGCCATTACCCCTCTCACTGGGCATTTTCCCCATTCAGACCATTTTTAGGCACACGGCCTCTCATAAAGGTTGAAACAACAACAGAAACAACAACAACAACAAAAAAAGCAGAATAATTAAAAAATGTGAGCTGCAATATGATTTCAATAAAACATATAATAAAGTTACTGAATAAATAAGTAAATAAATAAGAACAAATTGCACAAAAGCCTCTTGATACAGTCTTTGGGGTAATCTGTCATCCTTCCTGTTGTGACATGCACCGCTCAGCCAAGCATCTCCGGTGTTGCTCCCACCACTTCAACAGGAACTTTGAGTTTAAACTCTGAGAAAGTTCTCACTTTGTTGGGCATTCACAGCATGGACGTTGGTGCTGCCATACAAGATACAATAACAAACAGAATCAGAATCAGAAATAGTTTATTGATCCCCATGGGGAAATTGGGACAGATGCAATTGCTCAAATTCTCAAGAGAAAAACATAATATAATCATGAGTGAAATTATAAGAAATAGAAAGGGAATGTAAAAATATAAAAACATGTGATTTAACAATATTTTAAAAAATTTGTATTGTGTAAAAATATATGCATTGTGTTGAAATATGTGCATTAATCCTACAATAATTTTACAACAGAAACAATAATCACAGTTTCACACTACTTCTACATAGATTCTAAGTGTCAGTATGTCACAAGTGAATTATTTATGACATATAATATTGTTTAAGGCATGGGCTTTTATCTTGGACTCCCAAGTTGACTTTTAATAAGCCGCAGAAAACCATCTGAGGTAATTTTGTGTACTTCCTTTCATTTAAACACAAGACATCTGATGTCTATCCAGCACCACTGATCTGACATTAAATATACAGTTCTGATGATTATACTCATAATTTTCTTTGGCTGATTTTCACTTTTTTATTTTTGCTGCTTTTCTGTGAGGAAAGGAAATCAACTGAATCTTTGCAGGTTTCAGTGGGTTCAGTTATTTAGATGGCATACTTGAACACTGCCAAATCACAGTAAGATTAAACCAGAAAAAAGAAAACATTAAAATAATCCCTCATACTTTTTATAGTGAATTCAGTTACAGTGAAATTAAACTATAGCTCATTTAGCAGTGGATGCCCTGTAAGCCCCTCAAAGGACCCAAGTGGTTTAAGGCATGATAAAAACCCTGGATCATCCAGAGTGACTGGTCTGTCCCTACACGTGCACAGCCTCTTCAGTCCTCCTCAGATTTCTGTGCGGAACTGCAGTGTGGTGTTCTTCATCTTTTTCTTGTAGTCTTCATCAAACTGCTCATTCTGGGCCACAGTGAAATGGTTCTTCCAGTCACCAACCTTTCCTGGAGAACCACAGAGAAGCTATTTATTTTAGCATTTATGGGATTATTTGAGCAGATATTGACATGGACGATGAATCTCTGAATCAGAAACTGCAGAAGCAGGAGAAAAACACCTCGTTCTTTTCCTGTATGTTATAATGTTGAACATTATACCTTTTCTCATGAAGGGAGAAATCTTCGAATCCATAATTTCAACTGTAGAATAGTTAACCATGTTGTCCTTCTTCATGTTGTCGAACTGCACTCCCCCTCTGACTCTTTCCTTCTCCTCTACTGAAGGCGACAGTCCAAGAAAGTGGCAGAGTTGGTCGATTTCCCGTCCAGTATCCTGGGAACATAGTCGTCACACGGCATGTCACAACTACACCAACCACCACAAGGTGCTTAAACTACACTAAAAAGACTCCTCAGAAACACACACATGCACACACACACACACACAAACACACACACACACACACACACACCCATGCTGGCTGCACGTTTACCTCAATCAAATCCTCGTAAAACATGTAATGGATTTTAGAATGAGTCTGTTTCTTCTCCCACCAGCCGGTCACATGGTCGTACCAGGATCCAAAAACCACTGAAACCACAGAGACACATACACTATATTGCCAAAAGTATTCGCTCATCTATCCAAATCATTGAATTCAGGTGTTCCAATCACTTCCATGACCACAGGTGTATAAAATCAAGCACCTAGGCATGCAGACTACTTCTACAAACATTTGTGAAAGAATGGGTCGCTCTCAGGAGCTCAGTGAATTCCAGCATGGTGCTGTAATAGTCATATAATAGGATGCCACCTGTGCAGTAAGTCCAGTTGTGAAACTTCCTCGCTACTAAATATTCCACAATCAACTGTTAGTGGTACTATAACAAAGTAGAAGCGATTGGGAACAACAGCAACTCAGCCACGGAGTGGTAGGCCACATAAAATCACAGAGCGGGGTCAGCGGATGCTGAGACGCATAGTGCGCAGAGGACGCCAACTTTCTGCAGAGTCAATAGCTTGAGACCTTTAAACTTCATGTGATCTTCAGATTAGCTCAAGAGCAGTGCATAGAGAGCTTCATAGAATGGGTTTCCATGGCCGAGCAGCTGCAGCCAAGCCACACATCACCAAGCACAATGCAAAGCATCGGATGCAATGGTGTAAAGCACGCCGCCACTGGCCTCTAGAGCAGTGGACACGTGTTCTCTGCAGTGACGAGTCACGCTTCTCCGTCTGGCAATCTGATGGACGAGTCTGGGTTTGGTGGTTGCCAAGAGAACGGTACTTGTCTGACTGCATTGTGCCAAGTGTAAAGTTTGGTGGAGGGGGGATTATGGTGTGGGGTTGTTTTTCAGGAGCTGGGCTTGGCCCCTTAGTTCCAGTGAAAGGAACTCTTAATGCTTCAGCATACAAAGACATTTTGGACAATTTCATGCTCCCAACTTTGTGGGAACAGTTTGGAGATGGCCCTTCCTGTTCCAACACGACTGCGCACCAGTGCACAAAGCAAGGTCCATAAAGACATGGATAAGCGAGTTTGGTGTGGAAGAACTTGACTGGCCTGCACAGAGTCCTGACCTCAACCCGAGAGAACACCTTTGGGATGAATTAGAGCGGAGACTGCGAGCCAGGCCTTCTTGTCCAACATCAGTGTTTGACCTCACAAATGCACTTCTGGAAGAATGGTCAAAAATTCCCATAAACACACTCCTAAACCGCGTGGAAAGCCTTCCTAGAAGAGTTGAAGCTGTTATAGCTGCAAAGGATGGGCCCACATCATATTAAATCCTATGGTTTAAGAATGGGATGTCACTCATGTTCATATGTGTGTGAAGGCAGCCGAGCGAATACTTTTGGCGATATAGTGTATGAGAGGACCGCGAGACAGGACTATGAATTAAAAAACATGTGGATTTCTCTCCCACTGATCTATTTCATTCATACTCTTCCCGTCCATGAATCTCTGTAGATAGCTGTTCCAGTCTCCGGGCTCAGGCTCAACCTTGTTCATCCGGTCAAAATGGAAGAAGGACACAGCATTGTCTTTGGCATTGCGGGCCACATAGACGATCTGCATGCAGAGGGGAAAAAACACATAGATTACACCAACATCAGCTTGAAATGTATCATGATTTTACACCATTTTCCATCACTTTGACACCGATCAGCTGCTGAAGTGCTCATTAACAGCTGATCATGTAAATCTGCTGTACCAGTGCCTGGAGGCAGACATGTTATCAGTCCCAGTTTTCTATATTTCCTTCTACAGCCATTCAGTTTCTGAATAGAAATCAAGTCCTACATGTTGAAGTTAGTTTGATCAGGGTTATCATACTGCACTTGTCATGGAAGAGGGACACTCATTTCCTCGAATTTTCCTTCGCAGCAAACAAGCATGCTGGGATTCATTCATCTTCTAAACCGCTTATCCTCACTAGGGTCCCGGGGGAGGGGGGGGGACAAGACTACGAAATATATGTTAAAAATCCTGATGATTTAGGCGCCAGGGTTGGAGTCTGCAGTAGTTTTGTAGATCCCTCTGTTTAAATAAGCAGTAACATGGACAGAAAACTGTGTTTTTCCTTATCAAGCTGGATTTGTATTGTGCATATGTGGTGCAAATTACTGTTTCATTCGATATGTTTCCATGCATTTTAAATCTGAAGCTCCATCAATACCTGGTTTTCCTTAAACATATTTACAGGTATCCTAATGTTTAATGATATTACAAATGACTGATTCCATCTTCAGTATTTTCAAATAGCCAGCCTCTTCCTCTGCATTTAACTATAATTTTTTTCATGCTAGTCTAGCCAGCTAAAAGTTAACCTGGTTCCAGAGCCGTGAATCACATGTTCACTAAAAAGTTGGGAACTGATGGAAACTGTAATACTACTGTATTACTCCAATATCATATGTGTACTATCTTGTCAATCCATTTTACTGATTTTTTTTTTTTTTTTTGAGCTGCATCAGAAAACGCACTTTTTTTTTTTTTTTTTTTATTACACATTATTAGATATTTCCAATGTTTCAATTTATATTGGTCCATTGCTTGAAGGAGTGTTTGTAATGTATTATCACATATAATTTGGTCTATTTTTTTTCTCAGCTCCATATACGATCTGATAACAGAGTAATGTGGTCTAGTAATTCAGTTCATAAGTCACTGTTTTAAATATGCCTAAACAATGTTATTCCCATAGATTTTTCTGCTTCCATGTTAAAGCACTGGGAGTTATGTGTTGACTTAGAGGAAGGAAGACATACTGTACCCTGCAGTTCTGCTCCCAAAAGGACTTGGGCAGAAACTGGACTGGAAGATGGGTTTTGATGAGGCGTGGAGAAGTGGGGAGGTTATCAGCCATTTCTGTTCCTATATGGAAGAGTGAGGGTGGAGTAAGCAAGGAAGTGAGCTCGCAAATCATAACATAAAATTAGAATTGTTCAAACATCACTGAATATGACAGTGTGCTTTGGAAACATGAATAAAATCCATGTTACATTTTAGTCACTGTACTGAAGATGAAGGCACCAATATCATGCAATAACTGCACACACACTCACCTTTGATACACTTTACTTTTAGAATCATGCAATAAAGTGTAAGTGACTGCGAATGAGATGGTTTATTGTCAAGTGAGAAAATCACCTTGATGGCATCTCGAAGATTAAATAATGTGTGTGCTGTAACAGTGAAATAAACTGTGTGTGTATGATCATTTGATTCAACCTGAGAGAAGTAAAGAAGGAATGTCGAGTTCCAGAAAAGGAACCCTGATGTGAATCGGCATGGATGTCTGACGCTCTGGAGTTGTCTGACCAAAATACAGAAGGTCAAGGATGAAAGAGACCCATGTGGTTCCTGAAACAGAGAATTAAAATGAGGAAATCACAAGAGACCCCCGACTGTCGCAGCTGCGACCCCCCTTTCCCCTTTTGTTTCAAGTGTTAAAGTAAAATTTGTGGACGTGCAGACAGACCGGCTTTAGGGTATGTTGCAATAACTATATCATCTGGCCTGGCCTGGAAGCTCTGAATTTTCTCCCAGTTGCTTGTGAAATAGTGGGTCATCGAGACTCCATGGAAATCAATCAAGGTCGGTCGAGGAAGGGAATCCACCTGAGGAGAAAAAATGAGCAGGGTGTCACAGAAATAGACCAAACAAACTGGTTTCAATAGCAGAGCATATTTGCTTTGGAGGTAGTTTATTTTTATTTTGTCGAGGGAACAGACAGACTGGCGTCATGGATGTGATTGTTTGATGTGTAAATCAATGTAGACAACAAACACCAAGAAAGTGGAGCACATCACACCGATTCTTAAAGAATACACTCTAAAATCTTACTAGTTTTACTTTGCTCCTGAATACCCAAAGTGTGCAACAACAATTAGCTGATTTAAACCAGGGCTTAAAACCTTACTGTTTGCTGCAGCTCACCTATAAAACACATATCTCACCACCTTCTTCTTGTTTTGTTTCTGCCATTATCATTTTTAAATTTTCCTTGCTTTGTTTTTTAAATAAATTTTTTTTTTATTGATTTTAAACATGTCATGTTCTTTCAAAGTTTTATTTTTTTCTTATCTCTACATCTCTGTAAAGAACTTTGACTTGCTTTCTGTATGAATGGTGCTGTACAAACAAACCTGCATTGCCTTGCCTTGCTTTATTGTTGCAATTACCATTCGGGATATCTTATTAAAGTCACTTCTATTATTGCTGTGAGCAAAGAAAAACAACAACCAATATTTAACTGTACTCTACAAACATGTTTTCATCAGCTCTGTGTTACAACTACAGGAAGTAAACAAACCCTATGTAAAGAAGTAGACAGTCGCTGTTCAAATAATAGAACATAATACACATTGTTAAAAAAAAAAATACTAATTACATTTTTTTTTACAGTCATACCTGATCCTCGGTGTATGACATGCTGATTGCACTGTAAAATTTCCTTGTAGTACAGCTGGTCTGTCCTCTGCCACTGTTTGGCTTTCTTTGCTCTCCGGTGAACTATTTCCCTTCCCTTTCTCTTGTTGCATAAGCTCTGAATGACGTATCCCTGCAGTGAAACAGTAAACACTGATCCTGAGATTGCTGAGGACCAAACCCTTAGCGTTTCCTATTCACCTTTTTTTTTTTTTTTTTTTTTTTTTTTTTAATGAGGTCTGTATGGGCGTGGATCTACAAAAACCTCCTTTATGGCTGGCTCTCCAAAGGTTAAATGATAAGCAACTCAGTTTCTATTGGGCACTCATATGATAATGAAAAAAAGTTCTCACACTTTTTCTTTTGAAACATCACATTCTGCTGGCTCAAACTTGAAAACACTTACAAATTGCTCATCTGGCCCTTCGACAATTTTCAGACATGAGATGCTGTACAGGCTTGAGTATTAGCAAAAGCCAGACACTTGGAAGTTGTCATTAAACAGGAAACTTTGCCTCTCAGTTCAGTGACCCGAGGTATTATACAATTTGTATCTTGTAGTGGTGCATGGTGAATATATAATACAGCTTTTTTGTTTTTGTGTGTATTTCAAGAAGATAGCTGTTAGGGTTCGGTATAATTGAAGGATCTTTAGATATTGCATGTTTGTGTTTATTTAGCTTATGTGTATTGTGTGTGTGTGTGTGTGTGTGTGTGTGTGTGTGTGTGTGGCGGGGGGGGGGGGGGGGGGGTCTGCCTTCTTTTATTCAGGGACTAATGAATATATTGATACATTTATTTATCTATTTTATTGTATTTACTTGTAAATTTTGCACTTGTCCTTGGGCCAAACCAGAGGATGACAAACCCAAAAAGAGGGATGACCGCTGTGACTTTGGGGTAGTGTTAGAAAAATGTGCTGCCTATCTTATACTAAGTAAGAAAGAACAGAGTGCCAGTACACAATGTTCGAACATAGCATTCTCATGTATCTTCTTGCTGTTCATGGTCACTCTCACCATAGAATGTAGCATATTGCACCCTAGCATCTTGCACTGTACCCAACTTATTTCACTTCCTAGGTGAGTCTCCATGGCAACAGAATGACTTTAGACGTGTTACTAGCAGAGAAAGGTGGTGTGTGTAAGATGTTTGGCACCTTCTGTTGCACTTTTATCCCTAATCTCTGGCAGAGAACTCTGGCGTGGATGACCCCTTCTCCAACATGCTGCACAGCTGGTTTGGGAAATGGAGCAGCCTCGTGACCTCTCTCCTCATCTCCGACACTAAGCAAGACTATGTACCAGCAAGTCTCCGATGACGACAATTCGATTCCCTGGCTGCGGAGGACAGCGTGTGATGGTGGTCCTCTCCTAATAATGACTCACTTAATGAAAATCTGCATGAAGTGTTAAGTGACGACGTGATGATACGACCGGGAGGCCACCCGCACCTGTGTTGTATATACATTGCTTTTGTTTATGGATTTCAGCTTGAGGCAGTGGTAAAGACTGACCTCCTCCGGTGGAGAGGTAGTAACCTCTGACTCCCATGACATGTTGCCTTATTGACTTTTTCGATGATTACAGTGTGGTTTACATTTTTGTGTGAATTAAAGTTGATAATATTTTGTTTTCTGTCTTTCTTTCTTGTTAAGTATAAACAGGAGGGAAATGTTAGAAAAATGTGCTGCCTATCTTATACTGAATAAGAAAGAACAGAGTGCCAGTACACAATGTTCAAACATAGGGTTCTCATGTATCTTCTTGTTGTTCAAGGTCACTCTCACCATGGAATGTAGCATCTTGCACCCTAGCATCTTGCACTGCACCCAACTTTTCACTTCCTAGGTGAGTCTCCATAGCAACAATGACGTTTATGACTGGACAACATTATATGACTGAACAAGAATCATGCACATAAAGACTCACATGCTCAACTTTTCTTCAGATAACTCTGTACTATTGTACTGACTTGTCTCCTTGCTGCAAGAGAAATAAACACAACAGCTTTGACTTTGGTGACTCCATGTTCATTTTAGAATTTTCCCAACAGGTTGACATTGTTGGAATTTTTAAGTTATTTTTTTTTTTTTTTTTTTTTGGCATGTCTGCTTTTTCTTTGGACAGTCACAGCAGAGAGAGACAGGAAAGGCAGGGGAGAGAGAGGGGATGACATGCAGGAAATGGCCTGAGGTTCGCTGCAATAAGGACTCAGCATTAACAAGTGGTGTGTGCTCTTATCCAGTGAGAAACCAGAGCACCTCACTGTTGGAATTTAAGTCTACTAGCAGACATTGTTTTTTGTATTGTGGGAAAGGACTTTTAATATTTTTTACCAGGTTTTTGTTGTTCATTCTCCAATGATTTAATGTGTTTTAGGCAGGCTGTTTATGTAAATAAATTTTAATTTCTTTTTACTCATACTTGTGGGAGTGTTTGTGTTGCATTGACCTGGAGTCAACTGGAACCTAGTTTGAGTAACTGGTTATTCCAGTCAGTTCTAAACCGTGACATGTGTCGTGGGTATTTTGACTTGATGTTAATCACAGAAAAGGTATGATAATGCATTTATGCCATGCTGAACTGATTGGGAAACTAAATGAAAGTGTCTGACAGAAAAAACAAACAAACAAAAAAACACAAGGCAGTGTGTCAGGAAGGGAAACAATCTGTTTTCCTCATCTTGCTGTCAAAGTGAATGCTGGCCAAGGACTATCATGCGAACAAACAATTAATATTTCACTGCTGTGACGTCAGATTAGCTACTCCTCCAAATAAAGAGTTCCCTCCCTTGTTCACTCCAAAGTCCACCTGATACGGTGAGAGCTGTCAAACCAAATCCTAGTGTAAATGAATTCATGTTTACCATCAGCAATGCAAGAGGCATAGTTTCAAAACCTGTCCTGATGCTGCTGCCAATGAGATGCACTCTTTCACCAGAACTGTCCAGAAACTGCTGGAACAAGTAATCACTCCCTCCAAGATGCTGCTGAGATTTGATTATGAAATTTTTCAAACTGACTGTTTTTCAGTGAAGCCTTTTCCTCCAACATGTACTGTAGGCCTTTCTCCTCTACCTTCCTTTCCCTTCTTCTGTAATAAATAAATCAGATAGTAATAGGCTATTCAGTGGTTTTAAATGTAATAATCTACTTGAATTTTGGCACATGTTGCTCTTTTGTTTTAATTTAAAATGTCTAAATTTGCTTAAGCAGATGCTGAAGCTGTATGCTGCTGCACAGATAACACCCTGCAGCATGTGTTTGTCACCATGAGCCACACTGTGGGCAGCTCCCAGTAAGACTGTGTTAACACGCTGTGTGAATGAGTGTGTTGGAGTGGGTGGATGATGTTGGTTGATACAATGAGTAATGCTCTATTTTCTCAATTTTGCTCTCTGGTGGTGATAGAGGGAATATCATGTCCAAAATTGATAGATTTCATGCTCTAGACAATACAAATATTGGAAAAATTCAGAGACATGGATATTCCCCAAATAAATTTGGATCTAGCTGCTGACCAACTAACACGGTGACATATTGGTCTCACTTATTTTAAATATTTTTTTCAGATAAGTTTTGTTCAGCAGGAGGTGCAAAATGGCCAACTGCCTCACTGATAATTTTCCTTTTCATGTGCAAAGGCCATAAGCATGTGTGTTTGCATGTGTGTATGCATATGTTTGCGTGAGAGCAAGACAGAAATAGAGTGAAAAACAGAAAGAAAAGCTGAAAATACCTTTTTAAAATTATATTATAGTTTATCTGTTTTTACAGACTGGTAACTGGAGAAATCATTTTAATGTGGCCCAGGATGCGCAGTTTGATGAAAACATCAAGAAAATGATGAAAAATACTTACCTTCAATTTTGCACAACTCTAAAGGTGATCATATTCACACTCGGTACAGTTGAGTGGAATGCATACCCAAGAATAATAATGGCAATAAAGGGATCTGTGTCTTCTCATTTTTATTTGAAACCAGACATGAAGATGCAGCACAAAAAAAACAAGAACAAAAGTTCAATGAGCAAAATGAATAAGTATAGCGAATTCTGTACCTCTGCACTGTGACTACGGACTGGAGAGGGGCACATTGATAGTATGAAGTATGAACTATGGCACATACTGCTTTTTGGGGAGGGAGACAACACTAAGGGCTCCTAAACTTTCAGTAGCTGCTGGAGGAACCACCCTGGTCATGAGGAACAAAGAGCAACAGTAAGCATTGATACAGTGAAATCTGACAGATTCATTGGAATGTAGACAACAACACAAGGCCATTGTACCGTAAATACTAAACAGTTCAAGCATCTCACATCACTGGGAGGTACTGTAAGTCACCCTGAGGCAACCGGATAACATCTCATCCTGCGATACATGGACTCACTCTCACCGGGAGCACATGTACAGAAGAAAAGTTTCATTCCAAAATACTGTTTCTCCATTCTGCTACTTGAAATGTTATCTGAAACTCATCAGTCAATATTTCAAAACTGCTATTGTTGGCAAAGGTTTTTGCGATGACTCATAACTCCAGCAGTGACTTCACCTTCATTCCTGCAGGTTTTAGTATTTCAAGAGAGGATTTCTCACTTTGGAATAAAACTTTTCAAATATCAGACTGAGGGTGGGACCACTGGGCTATTTTCAGGATCACAAAAACAGTTTCAAAGTGAACCCTTACTAGACTAAATATGGTTCCATTTGTGGTACTTTGTCAGTACCTGTCCATTCCCTAAATTAACATTTAACATGAACAGCAAAAATAACAACAAAATTAAAATCGTACAGACTCTGCAGAGTTAATATATTACAAATCCTCCTTCAACATCACAATCTTGAACACAGCCCAGAGAGACCTCAGCAGAACCTCTGTAGTCAGGTGTCAATTGTCATGGCTCTGCATGTCCCCAAACAGGTCACAGTCTGATGTCATTCCCAAAACACACAACTGTCTTCACACTTCAGAAATACACCAGAAATACCACTTTAGATTGTCTTTCACAGTAAATACATCTATTTTTTTGAATACACCTCTATTCATGAACATCAAAAATAACAGTATTTACATTGTTGCTTATACATCATATATTCGAAAGATATTTTCCTCTTGAGTAGTAAAATACTTCAATCTAGTGCTCAGGCTTAGAGTTAAGTGCTCTGTTACTGTATTAGGTCTAGTATAGGAGTTTTGAGGTTCATGCTAAGCCAGACGTGTGCTGCAGCCCTGCAAAGCTGTGTAGCATTCAATTAGATAAGAGATGAAGCAGAGTAATGTTTGGATTGATTTAATGCAACCAATAGGATCATGAGTACATTTAATATTCTTAATCAAATTGTATAATGTCGCAAAAATGCAGTCATAGGCTTCAATGGTACATAATTATCCATTGCAAAAGCGTTACCCTACAGCAAAATCACAAGACAAAATGCATGAAAGTCATTTTTAAATCCTGCAAATCTCATTTTGAAGACCGACAATTTGAGCTACAGCTAAAGGCCTCAGCACAGGTTCACAGGTAAGCATGCGTTTCACATGTCAGCTGTGTCTCTGGCTGTTGTTTTTCTCTGCCTGTTTATGTAATCTGTTTCACATTAACATACAAGGCAGACTGGACAACAGCAGCAGTATATTAAGAGCCTAGAATTAGTAATCCTCAGCTATGAGTCACTATTGTACGGGTGAGAGACTATGGAGATTTGACCCAGGTAATGGGTTTATATTTCTATAAAAAATATCATGGAACCAAGCACTGACTGTTATGGATGGCACATCTTTACACACGCAAATTGAAGTATAATGGACAGAAAATGAACACTATCAAAGCAATGAAAGTCACTATTGCTGATTCAAAGACATTTTTCACAGAAACCACAGGGTTGTGACCTACAGGAGCCTACAGCCCAAAGTCTTCAATTCATGTCACCCAAAAACACTTTGTGGTTCTAAGCACTGGCTCCATACAGGGAATTGATGGTAGGCTTATAATCTAAAACTATTGTATGCATTTCATAAACTATGGTAAAATTATATTAATGTCCAACACAAATGTCAAGCCACTCTTAAGTAGGGACCTGCTGAACAGCAACCCTTGATAGACTAAATAAATGTATGGTCCCAGCATGTTTGAAATTATACCACTTCATCAGTGGTACATAAGAGTGTTTGTGAGACAGAGGGATTGAGAGAGCAAGAGAGGGAAGGACAGGAAAAAAGGGGATATGAATGTGTTTTGTTGTTTATCTGTGCAATATCTCCCAGCTTTACTCCCAGAGTAAAAGGTAAGCCATATCTGTTCAGTTCTGTTCAACACAGTTGTTTTACCCTTTAAAAAATTAAAAGGCAACTAGGTGATATTTACGCAAGTTCATCACCCAGAGACACTTTTATATCTTTTTCCCTCTTCATCTCCAAAGAATTCATTTTAGAAAGTCCACTGATTACTTTTTTGTAGTGTCTGTTGAAGTTTCAAGTCCAGGCCTTTGTTAGAAATGGTGTTGTTAAATCAGCATGTTTGGTGTGTGATCACTGGTCCTCATTTCCTGGGATTGTTTCAGAGTTTAGAGGTCAATAATTTCACTGCTGACACTGGCAGAGTCATCCTGCCGGCTGACCTCAAGGTAACTCCGCGACCCCACCGGTCTCCCGGCCCGCCCTCGCACTCTCTCTGAGTCCGGAGTGATGAACGGCCGAGTGTCGTCTCCTCCGTCCTCCCCCAGATGCCCTGTGGAGGTTCTAGAAGGACGAAGGGACACAGGGCAGGACACTGAGGATGGGACACTTCCTATTGCATCCCCAGGCCACCCGTGGCCCTGGTGGGAAGGCGTGGGGGGAGCAGTCACTTGCCTACTGGGTACACTGCTGAGCACACTGCCCCCTAGTGGCATGGAAGACTCTGTCTGGGCCTCACTGCTCTCGGAAAGCAGCTGAGGATCACTGGTCCTGCGGAGCCAGGGGCCCTGGCTGACCCCTGAGCCTGGGGAGGGGGACAGTGAGGGTGGGGACAAAGGCCGGAACAGGCTGCCTGCTCCGAGCAGGTGTTCCCTGTGCAGGGCTTCATCAATGCTGCGGCTCAGGTCAATAGGGGTAGGGGGCCGCAGATCAAACTCATACAGTGACAGCCCAGTGTCCTTATCCTGTTCTATACTGCCACTCAGTGAGCGCTGAGGGGGCCGACCCAATGCCTGCAGCCTCAGCAAGGAGCCTGTGGAGCCATCAGATAAGCCTCGTTCTGCTGAGTGGGCCCTCTGGTTGCGTCCCCTGTTGCTGTCTTTGACACAGCGTGGCTGGGCAGTGGCCTGCTCGTGGTTCTGGTTCCTGATTAGACTCTTACTGATGTCAGCTCCAGGGCGCTCCTGGCCAGCCCAGTTGTTAGGCAACTCCCCTGGTCCTCCTGATCCCCCTACACCTCCTGATCCCCCTCCTACTCCATTACTCTCAGACTTCCTACAGGGCCTCCCTCTCAGGCTTTGGACTATCTTGGACCAGCAGGTATGTCTGTTAGGGGATCCAGCAGATTGGCCAGGGGATGACAGTTCTCCTGTTGCTCTCCCATCTCCTGTTCCCCCCTCTTCCCTTCCTCGACAGTCCCGAGGCCTCCAGAACACCCATGAGCCCAGGAGTAGGAGGGAGAAGCCCCAGGCCAGCTCCAGTAGCCGGGCCCAGAACTGCACCAGCCACCATCCCCAGTTGAAGCGTCTCCAGTCCCCTAGCAGCCCATAGAGCCACAGGGTAGCGTGGAGATGCAACCCACAGCACAGTGCACCTAGAAGAGCGCACACAGCCAGCACCCTCCCAAGGATCAGTGCCATCCTCCTGCTTCCAGTCCAAGTCTTTCTTCTTGCCTCCTCTGGGATTCCAGGGTGGGGGATGGCAGGACAGCGGAGCCGTGGAAAGACATAGCAGAGGAAGCCCAGACAGAGAACCAGACCCCAGCACAGGGACAGTACCTGCAAGGTGACAGGCACAGCCGGGGACAGGGCTGGGGAAAGGAGGTCAGCAGCCAGCAGCAGGGTACACTGCAGCAC
The DNA here is from genome assembly GCF_902150065.1 of Myripristis murdjan. Classification (NCBI taxonomy): domain Eukaryota; kingdom Metazoa; phylum Chordata; class Actinopteri; order Holocentriformes; family Holocentridae; genus Myripristis; species Myripristis murdjan. The sequence continues at coordinate 18,816,510 of NC_043986.1, read as the reverse complement.
AGCCAACACAGCCACAAGAGGAGGGCGCTCCAGAGTTGAAGGTAACACACTCACCCCTGCCACCCTCAAAGCCAATAGCGCCAGGGCAGCCTGTGCCCACACCAACAGGTGCAGAGGCAGGTTGTAAAGGGCAGTTACAGCTGGGCGAGGAAGGAAGTGGCGTGCCCCATAGGGGTCAATGAAAAAGAGAGTAGCCCTCATACCCCCAGCCAGAAACAAGAGAGCATTAGCCAATGCAAGGGCACCCCGGTGAGGACAGTTCATGCCAGGGGACAGGGTGAGGCCAAGAGCAGCTCCAGCAAAGAGGAGGAGGAAGAGGCTGGCTGAGCCATAGACATGGAGCTCCCAGGCAAAAGCCAACGTCCGGCTCAGGTCATCCCAGTGGAGCACAGTGCCATTAGGGAAAGGATTAGAGCTGGGAGACGGGGGGGAATTAGAGGCAGGTGGGTAATGAGCTCGGCGAGGGTGTCCCAAGGTAACAGAGTGATTCCTCCGACCAACACCAGTCTGATAAGTGGGGCTAAACCTTGCTCGGCCAGTAGGCGCTGCGATGGAAGGACCGGTCCCTAGAAAAAAAGAGAGAATGAGTTTTGGTTAACGGTTTTAAAAAAACAGAAAAGCTAGAATGCTAATAGTGAGCTCTTTTACGGTGACCTTCTAATCAAAAGCTGAACAATACTATATGCATGCAAAAGCTATTCAGAGCCACTAGAGGGGAGTAGTTCACCATCAAAGTACTGAGTTGAAAGAGCTTGGACATCTCAGCTGTTCTGAGTCACTTAATCAGGTTTACAGCAGCACACCGTTCCAGGTGAATGCACTCCTTAACAGGCGGACAAATGTAAAATAAACCAGTCTACATAAACATTCTAAAGAAGTGCACCTTTTTAACCTGTTTTGTATTAAATCCTCATTTATCCCCTTTTCTCCTCGCTCTACTGGTTTCAAGTGTTGCTATACATAAGCAGCCTATAATATTCCAAAGCAAGGCCCGGCATAGAGGCTTATACTAGGGGTAGTTCTCTGGTGTTGTGCAAAATACCTAATCTAAAACCAACAAGCTGAAGAACTTTTTTTTCAGTAAATTCAAGCCAATGTAAATTCAAAGCATTGGTAGTTCATTTTCACCATTGCATAGAATCAGTCTAAATGCTGAATAAAGTAAGAAATACTAATAATGGACTTCTGTACCCTATGCTCAAGTGTATTCAAATCACAATGTTCAAGAATAACATTATAATATGAACAGAGCGCAACCCCAACATACACATATTAAAATAAACATGATAAACAATAAACATGCTGAAGTAAAACTCTTGTGACTAACTCAGTAATAACTGAGTGGCTTAATTGGATTAGATTATATAATTAATGGGATCATCTCTGTTATATAACACCACTCAGTGTCATAACATGTCTGCGGATGAGCAATACGATATTCAAGCGGTGGTATTTTACAATGCAAACTGCATTTATCAAAATCGTGCTTCACGGACAGCTCCTTTGTGACATGGCATCTCTGTCTCTCTCCCTGTCTCTCTCTCTGTCCCCCTTTTTCTCTTTCTCTCCCTTTTGTCATGCATTCTGCTTTTCTTATGCATTCTTACACACATCTATTTGTCCATGTTGCTCCACATTATCCTCCTTCAAAACCGAGGAAACACCCAGTAGTATTCTAATCATAAGGCCATCCATCATTTACAGCCTGTGAGCTAGTCTGCTGTCAGGATAACATAAAGGGTGGAGAAACATAACATACTAAAACCTAGCACCATGAAATAACTTGAATATTATGAGTATGACTATGATGATGATGATGACTATTATTACTACTGCAAAAGTAATTTATGTAGTGCTTTGTGCTTCAAAGGAAGGTGTAGCTAAATGAGGTGCTTTTATATGTACAATAAGTGGTACATTAAGGCATTTTCTTCACACACATTCACAAATGTGATGGATGGTGGAACAAAATGATCAGTGGTAAAACACTTGACAGGGAACAGAGAAAACATCAGCCTCTTGGAGCATTCTGAGCCCTTCCTCACCCTGTGGAAGACACCAATAAACCTGACACACTGACTGATGGCTCACTCCCAGCGTGCACTACAATTACTGGGTCTCTCACTCACTTTTCCCTCTCTCCTTCCCAATGCCCTACCACAGACACACACACTCACCTGCAGGCACATACATGCGCAAATAGGCACACACTGCATGCACAGAACACAAACACGCACAGCCACATTTAGATATGTTTGACTTTCTCCCCTTTAACTGTAGTTTCTTCGAGCAGCAAGACCCAGACACATTCCAGATGTGCCTATCGCATGTCACAGCTGGATACACTTAAACCTACCCCTACCCTTGAGTTTTCTCTTTAGCACACACATAATATACACACACACAGGCCCACACACTGCTTTAGAAGTCTGCGCGTGGCTATGAACTCACTCACTAATATCCTGTTTAAACACACAGGGCACATGATCATATATTGATGGAAAAAGTCACGTGTGTGCACAAAGGCCCAAAATACAAAGGAGGGCAGGTACACACAATGGGCGAATGGCACTGATGTGGGCCATTAATAAGCAACTTTCACTGAACTGCAAAGAAGCCTGCTTGTAGAGATTAAAAGCACACATGGGACAAGAGAACCAAACAGAACCAGCCTGTTTTAAAAGTCACAGAAATGTTGTCCTCATTGGTATCTAAGAGACCGCCTCATGTGCACCATGTGTCATGCTTTTTCCTTTTCCGTCTGATTTTCCACAGCTCCCCTCTCTCCATCCCCTTTTCTATCCATCTGGTTTTCATTAAGCTCTGCGCTCCTTGCATTTTCTCTGCCTGTACCTGTCTTCTACCACAGTCTGTCTTGTACCTTATCCTTCTCTGTATTCTGTCTTCCCAAACTGCCTCTCTTTGAGACCCACATTTCCTCTGTTGCTTAGCCTGGATATAATTCTATCCTCTCCCCTTTTCAAACACTCCCAATCTCCTCCCGCACATATTTCCTCCCTCCTCCTCTGTCTGTACCCCACACACCTACCACCCCCCTTTCTATGGGACTTGTGCCCACCCTGTCTCTTTTCCCGCCTTTGAAGATTTTTCCAGATTCTTCCAGTCAAAAAAATAAATAAATAAAGTCCCAGCTGCACAAATAATTCCATTCTAAATTATCACCGGAAATGGAAACTCTAAGACGAGTCAATACAGTCTCTATTTTAAATCAACTACAAAAACAGAGTCATACCTGCTTGTGTTGATCGTATGGTTGTGCTTGTTTTAGGTTTTTCTGGCTGTGCTCTTTTTGTAGTTTGACTGGTTGTTGCGGAGGATGTCCTCTCAGCTTCCTGTGCAGTGGTAAGGATACTAGGTATAGTTGTAGGTGTCCCTCCTTGCTTTGTGGTGTTTTGCTGTGACGTGGTCAAGCTTTGGGCAGTAACCGCCAGCACTGCAGTCAGTGGCTTGTTATTGGTGGAGCCGGGGGTGTTGGTCCTGGGTGCCGGTAACGTCACAGTGGTGGAGTACTGCTTTGGTGTAATTTTGTCTGTAGCAGGAGTGTTTGCTGTCAGCTCACCTGTAAATTGATGGAAGAGGCTTGGTCATGCCATTGCATAAAAGTGATGAAACTAACACTGCATTATGAAACAACCACTCTAGTAACATAAGTGATCTCTCACCTGTTAATGGCACAGTCCGAGCTGTCGCCTGGGTCACAACGGGGGACAGTGTGGCTCTTGTGTTAGGTGGCAGTGTGGTGGCGATCCTATTGGATGCTGTCAGAGTAAAAGGGCCGGGCTTCACAGTCTGACTGTCTGTGGGCATTGTCTTCACATCCGCCATTTGAAATGCCACACCCTCGGATATTGCAGTCTGTGCTTGTGGCCGAAACTGGGCCATTTCATTGCTAAATGTTGCCCGAGGAACATGTGATTCCACCTCCACAGGAAACACTGTTGGAGTACTACCTGATCCCGAATCCTGCCAATCTCCAACCTCTTTCTGTATGACTGGGCCCTGCTCAGGCTCCTTGCTTGTGGAGTCGATGACAGAGATGGGGGGTAACGTGGGCGGAGGGAGAGTTGATCCTTTTGTAGGAGCCTCTCTCTTTGCAGCAGTGCTAAGGAGCGCCAGGCTTGCCATATCAGTCCTGGGCCTGGAGGATGTTGGCTGAGTTAGGATTGGCCCACTGCTGAGGTTATGGGTAGAAAGGGTAGATATGAAGGAAGCAGGCGACTGTACAGTTGGACGGCTCATTCTTTGCCGCTGTAGCACCTTATTTGTAGTTGTAAGCCTATCGCGAATTGTAACTCGGACAGGCACATCGCTGCGTCCTCTAGAAGGAAAAGAGGGCCAAAACTGAGGAGTCTCATTGGTTGGCTGAGGTGAAGAATTCATAGGCAAGTCCAGAGGAGAGGAAGAGAAGGAGGAGGAGGAGCTGATGATGACTTGGGCAGGTGAAGGGTGGAGGGAGAAGAGGAGAAGGGTGAGGAAGAGGAGGGACATGGTAGCCATGATCTGCCTTGGATGGATGAGCAGTGACCAGTCCCGCTGGGTATCTGTCTCGTCACATCATCCACCCACTGGGCCTCTGTGGGTACAAAAAAAACACACAGGAATTTTAGTGAAGCAAAACACTTTTTTCACACAAATGAACTCAAGAACAACCACATGAAGCTTCATATCACACGCAGTCACACAAGAAATCTATAATCTAATAGAAACTTTTTTGTTGATTCAGCTCACGGCTGAAATTTCTTGATGACAATCTTGTCTATTTAATAGTAATAGTACTAATAACTATAGACAGTTTGCTTAACACATTGTCTCACTGTATAGGATAGTTTTGAGCATTAGGAATTAATGATTGTGTCCAAACTGAGGGGTGTTTATTGCAGTCCTGCTGTGCTGAATCAGAGGGCAGCGCAACGAAACTCCCAGAGGACATTCAGGGTGTGGTGAGGTGTATGGTTACAGAGTATACGGCATACATGCTGGTGTATGCGCACTTTAACATAGACAGACAGACAGACAGACAGACAGACACACACACACACACACAAAAAGACCAGACTTCAGCCTGTGTGTTGCATAACACAGAGTACCTCCAAACTGACCAAGGCAAAAAGCAACGAGAGGCGCAGATGGTTTCATTCAGTGGCAGATGGACGCTTTCACTCGCTCCCTCACTAGCTCTCTCACAAAATGCTCTTTGGATGATTACTGGTTTCTCTCTCCTCCAGAGTCTTCAGCGCTTTGTTTCAAGCACCAAGCTGGCTTCAACTTCTTTTTCAGCGAGTCATCTTTGTGCCATGGAGGCCAGAAGCTGACAGCTGTATCACCAAGTGTGGTGGAGGCCAGCGAGCCCAGTGACACAGAGCAACCAGCAGACCCTTGAGGATTACATAATTCCATAAATCATCTCACACAACAGCTGCCAATCCCATCTCCATGCATATCTGTCCAATCAAAAACACCCCTTTTCTTTAACTACCTCATCCTCTGACTCAAAAAACCCTTCCTTGCCCACTCTGACTTCTACCCATGACTCATGTGGGGAGATATACTCCGGGGGAGCAGATCCAGATCATACCGAAACTTCAGCTTGAAACATTAGGAGTGGGAGCACAGAAAAAAATAACAAATCAGTGCCTATGGGGGAATTCATTCTTCTGCTTATGACTCACCTGGGCCCCATTCGAAGCCAGGATGTCTAGCTCTCTGAGTTGTACCCTATATGCATCTGTGTACTATAGTGAGTGGTATGTGCATTTAATGCTCATGAACATATGTGAGGTGATTTGCATGAGCATACTCATGGAAAGAATGTGTTATGTGTGTGTGTGAGGGTGCGAGGGGGTGGTCACCGAGAGGGAAGTGTGAAAGTGTGAATGAGAAAATCCTGGATAACCTACAGGCAAATCACAAACTCATTTTGTATTCTCATGAATCCGTTTATTTGTTTTCTCTGTTTGTTTTTTTTTTAATGTTGGTGCTATACCAGAGCAGCTGAGGAGGACTGAGCTAATACAATCGGTAGTATCTCCACCCACTCACGGTAGCCTCAATGTTTATATTCCTTCCCTGACTTGGACATCTCTCTCGCTCTCAGTCTAGCCTTCTGTTAGCCAATCCACCTCTGATTAATCCATGTTTTTCCCCCTTTCTTACTGCACTCCCATTCAGGTGGTAATATTTCGACATAGGCACCTTTTACACACCAAGGTGGGAATTGAAACAGAGCGGTGAAGATAGAGTGATAAATGAGAACCAGGGAGATAAGAGTCAGGAGTAAGCTCATGCAAGGACATGCACTGCAAAAAGTCAAAATCTTACCAAGATTATTTGTCTTATTTCAAGTAAAAATGTCTTATTTCTAGTTAAAATATCTCATTACACTTAAAATAAGACATGATCAGCACAGAAATAACTTGTCTTTAGACAATTTTCACTTGTTTCAAGTGAAAATTTACTTGAAACAAGTGAAAATTAGCTTGAAACAAGAAACAAATTTTGCCAATGGAACAAGCAAATTTTTACTTGTGGCACAAGTGAACAAGTGAAAATTTGCTTGTTTCATTGGCAAAATTTGTGAAAGTGAAAATTGTCTAAAGACAAGTTATTTCTGTGCTGATCATGTCTTATTTTAAGTGTAATGAGATATTTTGACAAGAAATAAGACATTTTTATTTGAAATAAGACAAATAATCTTGGTAAGATTTTGACTTTTTGCAGTGTGGACAATGAAGGAGGGAGAAGGTGGAGGAGGAGGGATGGTGATGCAATGAAACTGACAGTGGAGGGTACAGTGAAAGGGGGGAGATGGAGTTAAGGGGATTGGTGACAAACGTGAAGGATGAGTGAAGTGGTGAGGGGCGTAGATGCAGACATTGTGGAGGGGAGGTAGGCTGAGGGGGTGAATAATAGAAACTATGAGGAAGATTGGAAATAAAGGGAGAAACCTAAGAGTCACAAGGAAACTATGTTACAGGATTAACAGGTTTGTTATGGTCTAAGTGCAGATATGGTGGTCACTCCAGGCTGGCATGCAAGGGAAAACGGAGTGCGCTTCACCTCTCCACTGAGGTTAACTGGCAGGTGCGCCATCTCTGACAGCCGAATCGAAACAACCCGGCTGTGGAGAAATACCTCTTAGTAAACATATCACTATCTCAATCCAGTTTAATCTAGCATGCGCATGTGTGTGTGTGTGTGTGTGTGTGTGTGTGTGCATGTGTGTAGGTAGGCAACACAGATTTATGGGACTCCAAAGGCAGTCTGCCAAATAACCTTTACAGAGAGAGAGGCGAAACACTCTGCTGCTATATTTGAAATGCTGTCAACATTATTATCATCTCCAAACACACACGCGCATGCACATGCAATCACGCTGCGCACACACTCATGACATGCAAGCGCACATCAGTGGTTCCCCCAGAAAAAAAATTCTTCCTGAGTGCTATGGAGAAGCCTCTGTAACAGCTATCTGACAGTACAATTTTCAACCGAAAGTAATACCATGCAATACATTTAGGCATTTTGGCAGCTCTTCTAAGCCAATCATGCTCAACCAGGTACCATGGAGTCTGCAGGTTTTCCTTCCAACCAAAGGATGTACCAGGTTATTTAATTGATTTGCATACCTTCAAGCAAAGAGGAAATAAACTGTGAAACCATCTGGTATAGAAAAAAAGAAGGAAGGCAACCCTGCAGATTCTCAGCCCTCAATTACATGATTACCTATCGCTGCTATGGGCCTTCAATTGTAGGTAAAATTAAAAGACAAGCAGACACAGATAAGCACATTCCTCTGTGAGTGACTATGGAGAACAGGAAGATGAGAGCATGGTCAGAGTATTTTTATCACGCTCTGACCCTAGGGGAAGAGGGACACATCACTCTGTATTTCATTTGCATCAGGGTGTGCGTGTGTGTTGAGTAGATGTCGTCATTCTCTCTCTCTCTCTTTCTCTTACAAAAAGTCCTTTATTCAGTGCAGGAACTGCCTGAGGATAATATCCAACAGCGCAGCAGGCAACAATCTGAAGATTACTGTAAACTCCTTGCCCACTGTATAGAACTGTGTTATACAATCACATGACTCAGTGCTACAGCAGCTGTTACTAAACTGTTAATCGTGGCTGTAGTGATGTCATGTCTGCACCGGTTTATTAATATGACCGGCTAAATCATGTTCCTGATACTTTGAATTAGGTACCAGGCAGAGGGAGTGGGCAGGGCTGTGAGGCTCTCAGAGACTCGCCTTCTCTGTTGGAAGAGTTCTCTCTCTCTGCCAGATTCCAGAGAGTCTGGCAGTCCAAAATTTCCATTCATTTGAGAGAACATTTCCAGGGACAGACACAAGCCTGTTTGTGGACAGACAGAAGGGTCTGGGAACTGTCTCTTCAACAGAGACAGACTAAAGTGCACGTGTCTCCATCTGCATTCGTGTTAAAGTGTGCGGACACTCATGTGCCTATGTGCATCCATGCATGAAAAATTACATGTCTTTGACTGTGTGCCCGCTAAACAGTTAGCTCTACAAAATATCCAATGTCAGGATTTACAAGTCATGCAACAGGGAAAAAAGCTCAGCATAGATGGAAGGACTCTGGAGAATGACAGAACAGGCAGTATGTGCAAGAGAAAGAGCAAAATAACAGAAGATGCAACGATTAAACAGTGACAAAAAATAATAAGATTAGAAGGTCAGGAGCAATTATGGAGACAGGAGATGCGGTTTCTGCAGTGGCAGCAAGGATAGATTGACATAGAAAAGACAGAAGGATGGTAAGACAGAGAGAGATAGTGTGTATGAGAGAGAAAGAGAGAGAGAGAGAGAGAGAGACTGAAATAGACACAGGGCACAGAGCTGTGTGTCATGGTGGAGTGCTGCACTGCAACGGTTCCACAGTCCAACAGAGTGGTTAAGTATTACTGCTCTGCCTTCAGCTAACCATCCAGATGTATGGCCTGTTTGTGGTGCACCATTTAGGGAAAAGGTGAGACTGTGAGGCAGTGTATATATGTGAATGTGTGTGTGCGTGTGTGTGTGTGTGTGTGCGTGTGTGTGTGGGAGGGAGAGGGGCAAGGGAAATGGGAAAAGCGAGAGGGAATGTGTGCGGTTGCATTGGTATGTGTGTAGTGGGGGAGGTAGCTGATTTGACCGTTAAACGTTCCACACCTTTAAAGAGTATATGGATTAAAAACAGCTTTTACATTATTCTCATGATCTTCTCTCTTAATACCACATTAAAAATAATCAAATCAAATTAACAATATATTATTCTATTCATATAAAAATGGATTTATACATAGAGTGAGTGACTGACTCTACAAGTGCATTATTGCTCCAGGAAGTTCATCTGGCGAGGTCATCTGGCATTTAGCTGTCTGGTGTTGGACTAAAGCTGTCTGTTTAGTCCTTAAGACAAACCCAAGCCTGTTAAACATCCCTCTCTGGTGTCGCTCTGCTGCTTAGAGAGTCATAACTCAATCCGGTGGCGTGACCGACCACAAAAGGGGGGTCACGTCATGCGAAGAAAGCAACCTCCAGAACTAGTCATGGATGTTTTTGATCTCCAGTTGGGGTGGACGTCCAGCTTAGAAGAGCCGAGCCCCGCGACATCTTTGTCTGATGTTCTGCCTTCAGACAGCCCACAGATCAAACGCCGGGGGGTCAGCCTAAGAAAGTGAGGCATCTAAACTGTACCTTGGCTCGGGGTAAAACGCAGGTCAGCCTTTCATACTGGCATGACGGAGGACCATGGAAAGAATGTCCAGTGCAGAGCTTGCATCATGTACACAATCTCAGACACAGATTTAGCACATATGAGTAAGCATGACTGGAGCATGCTCGGATATTCAAGTTAGCAGTCACACATTCCAGGAAACACACCCTGAGAGATGGTAAGTCTAGAGACTGATTGAGACAGCTGTTAGACTACGACACGTCCAGTTGCAAAACAGTTTCAGTAAAAGATACAGTCAACAGCACCAGTCATCAGCAGGGGAGCCAGATGTCTACTTCAACCAAAGACGGTTACATTGTTACAGCTGGATGCAATTACATAACTGTAGTGTGTGTGTGTGGTGTGTGTTCTGTGACAATTACAAGTTAAGTATTGTGTTTCACTTACAATGGTACACTGATGGGGTGGTCTCGTCTTGAGTTATGATGCTCTTACTTTCCAACTACTAAGTCAGTTCAGGACTGCCTGTTCTGCCAAGGGTGCTATGTCTGCAGCACACTTCTGGAAGGTATTACTCCACTATCATCCTGCCAGTTTCAAGACCCTCTGGCCTAAAAAAAATGGCAGAATGATCAAAGCCTCACAAGGTTAAACCATTAAAGCAAATTATATTTCACACCTAGGTGGCCTGGAGTGAGTTGTCTCCTGTCCTCTCTTTGTCTCTTTAATAACCCCACTCCTCTGTCATGACACTTTGAAAGCAGACAGTAAATCTTTGTTGCAGTCTTTGTAGAGGTGGATAAAGCCTTTGCTCTTGTCAGTGGAACACGGTGTGTTTGTTTTTCTTTTGAATCTTAGTCCCCCTGCCAGGAACCTGTGTAAAACCCAGTAGCTCTTGGAGCGGCTTGCCTGTGAGCCCAGTAATCCAGAGGCGCACTGGCGCGGTTTCCCCCCATTTCTTCTCTCCCTCCCCTTCCCCCACTCAGCTGGACCCGACTGAGCCTGCGGTTCAGGCCCTGATGAGAAACAGGTGAACCCAGGAGGATCCCTGCCACGTTTGTCTACATGTCGAGGTTGGACAACACTCGTAAACATACAGTAAAACACACGCAAACACGTTGCGCACCTGCCAGCAGCGCATGGGGCGCAGAAATGATACTTTCAAGGCAATTTAACTTGTTGCTCTTTCACCAAAAACTACACAATTACAGCTACAATCAAACCTCAATAATCCCACTCTCGCTGTCAGGGCCCTCTTCAATTTCCAAAATTATTGTGGGGCATCGTGGTTTTACGTCAATTAAACACGAGAAGCCAGTTCAGTTGAACGGCCTGGTGAAGCCTGCAGTATCATGTGTCACAGCACCAAAAAATAGGCTCAGCCAATTCCAGTGCTGGGTTCCTTCAGTAGGCTCCTCCGAAACAGAAATAGACTAAACGACTCCTTACTCGTAACTTATTTGAAAATCAATCTTCTAATGTTACTTATTGATGGATGTCGGCAACAATTACTATATTCATAAAGTTATAGAGCCCTAAAACCGCGCTGCATCCTCTTGCCTCAAAACTCCTCTGCCTCATCTGGAAATGATCAGGGCAAACAACCAATTAATATCAAATTATAATATTAACCCTTAGTGGAATAAAACTGTGGAAGTGAGAGCAAGAAGTTAACTTTACTGCCAATCTCTCTTCTAGTTCAGCATGTGTCTGCGTCAGCGGGGTAGGAGCGGACGTTTTTGGTAAATTCCACTTTAATCTGATATTTGGATAGCGACGGAGAACGACTTCTATTGGTTTTTCTCGTCGACACTGGCAAAATAGCCTAACTAATCGTTACTGGGCTACAGCATTGCTGTACCGTGTTACTGAGCAACACCAGCTATGTTGGGCCAATTTCTCAGCGGTAGGGAGCCGACATGGTGGCCGCAACTGACGAAATTCTCCCAAATGCAGCTTGCCGTGCCCTCACGACGCGCACCTGTCCTTTCCCTCCACCAACAGATAGACACATAAACGTACACAATACTACACATGAAACCAAGTGCAGGTAATTTTCCCTTTATATATAAGTAAATATAAAGGTACAGTGAGCCCTGTAGAGAGATAAATTACTGTATAGCCTTTAAGGATACAGAAACCAAGGTCTGTTCCACCAGGCAGGTAGGAGCTACGTCACGTATGGGATCACTGCCCAAAAATATCGCCGCATAGCAGCCGCTCTCTATTTTATTATTATTATCACGAGTGCATCCAGCAGCAGCAAACCTACCTGCAGTCCTGTGTGGCTCTTCTCGGATGGCGTCCTCTGCGTCAGGGTAAGACTAGGACATGTGGCACAGCCGAGCAAAGTGGAGTCCAGGTTTTCCGCTTGTGCGCCGCAGGATACAGCTGCCGGCGTTGGGGATGCAAACAGTCGACTATCGACATAGAGGGGCTTGTTTAGCCTTGTTGCGCTGCCAGCTCCCTAACCATGAGCGAGTATAAGGAGACGTACGCCCCCTCCGATTGCTCCATCTCTCCTCACATCCCTCCCTCCCGCTCATTTTTCTCACATGCGGATAAACACGATTGCCTCCCGCCTGGCAGGTCTATTACACAACTACGCGGCAAGGCAGATCTAGATAGAGTACTGTAGGTCTAAGGTAATAGACAGTATATTAGCCTGTTCCCTTTAGAAAAATGACGACACGGGCACTGACATCATCAAACAGCCGCCCCATCACCACCCTTGTTCAACACATCTTGTACGATTATGATAGATGTGTTAGGGTTTCTCAGATATTGAGAAAAAGCTGGTACATGCGCTGCACTGAGGTGTTTAAGAGTCCAACACGGGGTTAGGCGGTGTTAAAAAGGAGTCTTGTGGAGATGACCGAGACACCTGACATGCCCGGACATTAAGCTGAGCTGGATCTCAGGGTGAAACTCTAGCCCTCCTCTCCTATCTTGTAACCATTATTTGTAAAGAAGGAGCAGCCACGGCCAGCAAGGCCGATACAGTTTCCACCTGCTAAACCCTGCAACCTGGCCCAGTGCCCTTCCCTTAGCCCGTCCTTTTTTTCTCTTTCACTCAAACAATTGAAAACTCAGTCGCTCTTGGAGGGCGTACTCAGGTACACAGGGCAGCTGACTGCCAAGTGAAAGAGCCCGAATGCAAATGTAAACACAGTGCACAGTCTAGTCTGAGTTTTGTTTACCTGTGCTGCAGGTAACTACCTCATCCAGGATCATTTTTTCCTCTTTATCCTTCCCGGTATGTGTCACAATCATCAGATTGTCTACACTATAATGCTGAGTTCAAGGGACTAAAATAACCTGTGCAGCTCAGAGGATTGTCCTAATGCCATTACATTACTACTGAGCCAGCAGGAGACAGACTGAGGCAGCTTGCACAGTTGGGAGGGAGGACAGACAGAGCATGAACTTGGTGATTATATTATTACTCATAGATTGCATAATGCATCACTGTTATCATTATAAAATATAGGGAAATGGTCAAACAACAAATGCAGACTCAGACTCACCAGTTTTAAAGTATCAGAGTTGATTTGACTCAAGGAAATATTTGCAAGGCATGTAACTGGATCTACTTTTCCTTCAAATAGAAAAAGTAATCACTGACTGAGCAGATAACTGGCACATGTAGGCACTCATCTAATCTGTCAATATTATTGTGTGCTATGCAGCAACCATGCACTATGCATCTTGTAAGTGCAATGGTTATACTATAAAGTGAGTTTTATACAGCTCTGTTCCCCTTGTAAGACTGCTGTAATCCAGTGGACTAGTGGAAGTCTGGAAACAATGTCCCCATGAGTCACCCAGCACAGGTGTCCTAGCTGTCTTCTTGCCTGTGGAAAGGGACAAGCTAAACATGTGTTTTTGGAGTGAGCACACACACACGCTGATAACAAGGCAATGAGCTCCTTAGAGAGAGATCTAGAGGGTGACCGACATGCGGGATCATGCAAAGAGGGGAGAGGAGGAGAGATGGACAGATATGCAAAAGAACTGAAAAGAGAATCATGCCTCAGAGCAGGGATTATGCATGTTAAATGAACAAATTTGTCGTTAAATGTCCCAGACAAGGAGCTATCTGGCCATTGCTGTAGAATAATACCAGACTTGGTGTCCTGTCAGAAACATTCAGTATCATTCATATAGTGGGATTTCTTTACCATCTTAGTCCAGGAATGCAGATACATTTCACTTTGTCATTAGAATTGATCCTGGTAGGGGTGCTGAAATTTGACACAGGAGCAGAAGGATCTGTTCCTTCCTCCCAAACTAGCTGGCATAGAGGCATAATCACTGCCAGCTAAGTGGGGGTCTCTATCAGATGGAGCAAAGTATTAATTTTCTCTATGAAATAAGCTGCTTTCATTAAGAAGAGCCAATCATATGCTAATGTCCATCTGCACAGATGTGAGTCAGAAATGCTTTAGCTCTAAAATACCTCCACCAGCACTGTGCTCTCTCACTCTTTTTCGCTCCCCCACACTCTCTGATTGTCCAGACACTAAAGGATAATCGCCCCAATGTGGGCCCCCAAGTCAGACTACCATGTGGGGCCAGCTCTCTCCATCCGTCTGCCTCCCACCTCTACATCCAGCAGCTTTGGGTTTCATCATAAGTCTGGGAAATCAACACCAAATCAACAACATCTCTGCGGATTTAACCATCTTAGGCATTGTAACAGATACTATTTTATCTGTTCACATCTGTTACTATTCAGTAAAAATAACACCCATTGCTTTTATGTGTAGACAAAGGAGTGTGGAATTGCATGAAACCATCAGACCATTTTTGGTCTTTGTCTGTGTGCAGCATCATATGTGGGAGAGAAACCTGCGCAGAGTCCAGACATGAGAAGCAGAGGAAGTTTTCTAAAGTCTCTCCCTAAATGCATGAAGGGTCTTACTAGCAAGAACTCCTGTATCTTATCATTTATTGCAAAAACGAATACATTTTTTGCAATAAATGATACCTCTCAATCAAGATTGTATTTTTTCACTTATATGATAGTATTCATTAAAACATAATATTTCTCAGTATTACATATTTTCCCCATGCCGGTCTATTTAGCATTTATTCTACAGGTTTTTACAGAATTTTACTGTATTCACATTATTGCACTCTTAGAACATCCCATATAGTATGACTATGTAGAGAAAGCCATGCACATCAGCACTTTTTGCTTCCTTGAACTTCTGATAGGCCTGGCATAGGTTTGATGCATAGGTGTGGGTGGGAGATATATTTATGTAAGAATATCATGATACATCAGTTGACATTGTGTGGGATTTTGGATATTGTAATGTCACATTTGTTGTGTTTTCCTGGTGACTACAGTAAAGAGATGCAATTTTCAGAACTAGTTAGACTGTCCCAGCTGCTTGGGGTTATGGTTATTGTCTGGTGGAAAGTGAATCCTCTTCCACACAACTATAAAGCAGGTTTGATGGCATCCTCTGCAGAATAAGACTATAGTCCCTCTCTGTGTTCAGTATGTAGTTGATCCTGTGCACGTCACTAACTCCACAACAGACACAAAATCTCAGTGTTTGAATTTAGGTTGTATGCACTATCATATTAAAATTTAAAATACCATATTAAATACATATATTGTATCAAATAATAAAAACTAACCATATTCTGTAGTGCACTTATCAGACTGTTGGACACTATATCCCATGGTACTTTCTGTTAACCCTCCTACCACGAATCAAGCCCTTACATGCTGCGATTCTGAGACAAACACACCCCTGCTGCTGCACATCTGTATGTGGATAGGGGCCTTGCTTTGTGCATGGGCTCCAGTGGGAGCCAACGCCCCCTAGTGCCTTTAGGGTGTAACGAAGTTCCCACAGAGGAAGTACACACTTTGAAAGAGAAGTCCTTTCAGCAGAAGTATTCCCCAGGGCATGACACAAGCTGGAGCCCATCTCTTACATAATAACCAGGCCACTGTGGGGTTGTTTTGGTCTTTGTGTGTCTGCTTGTGTGCGCATGTGTGCATGAGTCTTTCTTTAAAATGGTGACATCCCCTCCTCCAGTACACTTTCTCTCATCTTTCCTTTTTTTCATTCATTTTCATGTCCTCCCACCTCTATTTTTATCCTCTCGTCATTCCTGATCTCTCTATCTCTGCCCTAGAGCTGGGCCCCAGCTTCTGGCCAACTCAACTGGAGTGGGGATGAAAGCTGACTCACATATTCATTAACACGCATGGTTGCACACACTCCCGCAAATAAACAACTTTGAAGGTTGAATGACAAGCATGCACAATCCCCCCCCACACAGAGACACACAGATGCAACAACTACATGCATTATGCATCTGCTCACAAATGAGTGCAATTAGGCTGACACGTCAGAGCACACGCACAGACTATCTCTCAAAATTGGAGCAAGAAGGAGGCTTGGCAGCTATATCTTGTCCACACGTTGTCAGAGTAATTTGTGGCCATGTGCTGTATAGCAAACAATAAACAAAAACCCTAGAGACATGCACTCTCATCACCAGAGGGGACAGTAGTCTCACACGCTCAACAGGACACACTCATGTTGTCACCAGAGACGGTCACAGCAGCCCTGAGCGAGGGCAGATAACTGCAATCCCTGCTATAAAAAGACTAGCTGACACAGTCAAGTAATGCCTATAGATAAACATACAGACACTGTGGCACTTCACAGCTGCCCAGCCGAGACCACACATTTTGCCATCCCAAAACAGAGATACTATTTTGATGCATGAACTGTACTAAAGGAGCACAACTCTACATATTAGGATCCTATGGCTGCTTTATGCCAACACACTTCTGTGTAATGTACATTCAAGGGAACAAAAGGGCTTGTGGGAAGGGCTTCAACCTCGGGAACAGAGCATTTTGTTCTCAAATATTAAAATTGACTGCCTAAAGCAAAATGCCATCCATGTAATATTGTCTTATGAAGCAGTACATCCTTGTCCGATTGCCATCTAGAGGCCACTTATTGCAACTCTACCTGCATTTTCCAGGATTAAGAGCTAATATGTCAGTGATGGTTTCAGTGGGCCTTGAAGTAAATCTGAAATAATCAGAATAATGTGAATATTTGGTTTCAAACACAAACACTGAAAAATAGCACTTTAGTTTTTTTTTTTTTTTTTTTTAATAAAAACATGAACATGCCCAGTTTTACCATAGACTATTGAGTTAAATGAATAATGGGCATAAGACAAAAAAGACTGAGAGGACAAAAAAAACACATTTACATGGAAAAAAGTTTTAAGGTACAGTCAACAAATTTGGGAACATTACCAAAATTGATAGATTGTTTTTGGGCTGCAAAGTCACAGCAAAATATTTAAAAATCTAGATTTCATATTCACTTATTCAAAAACAAGCACCACATTGTACCACAAGCTTAAAAATTGTAAAAAGAAATGTACAAAATAGAGGCATTCAGTGTTTTAACCTGAGATGATGAATTAAGAAGTCTATTTAGCTCACACCATCCCCTCATTCTTCACAGACATCTTTGCTTTCCTCTGACATGCTGATTTGGGTTTTACATCTTTTACAGTTACATTTTCTTCCATCTTCATTTTTGTCTTCTTCTTGACAGTCTTCTTTTCCACTTCTTCTTCCTCCTCCTCCTTTTTCCACTGCTTCAGAGGAGACATTTCTTTGAGTTTTTGGAACTTCTTGAGGTCAGCGCAGAACAACACCTAAAACGGGGAGGGATATGATTATAACAAGACAGACAGATTGTAGAAGAATGTGACAGAATCTGACCATCAGACCTTGATGTGTAACACCCACCGAATGTGCCCAACCAGCATATGGACCCCATAATCCTCTGAAGAAATCCCCTGTGTGGAAAGATCACATTAGGTACTGTGTGAATTCAATCGGTTCAATGTCTGCAACCTGTTTTGATCCTTCACACATTTCAAATACTGATGATGTGGATAAAGTCTAACCAATATCTCGGTGAACTTTTTCTGTGATGCTCTTTTGTCCGCTGCCAGCAGCATATTTGTAGTCTCGTTTAGCTATCTGCCACACGTGTGTGTCAATGGGCACGGCCTCTGCCTTATCCAGGGACATCAGACACACACAGTCTGCCACCTGCCAGGAGAGAGAGAGGGACGACACCTCATGAGCTGTCCCACTAACATGTAATAACAGAATGGTCTATATTACGTTAAATTTGACCAAAGAAAAGAAAACTAAATGTATGCAGCTTGAAAACAACACAACAGACAAACAAGCAGACAAACCTTGGTTCCTACACCTGGAAGAGTACGCAGAGCATCGCGGGCTTGCAGGTATGGGATGCTCCGTAGACCCTGAAGCCACTGGGGCCCGTGGGCATCCAGGATCTGCCTGGCACTCTGCTGCAGGAACCGAGCCCTGTATCCAAAACCCAGATCCCTCAGACGCGCCTCTACGCTGCTGTCTGCCAAGCACAATGCCAAAAGCCACGCTATTATGATACCAGCATGCAGAATTTCTATTTAAATGTTTCCAGGTCTTCATTTTTTTTTTACTGGAATTGAAGATTTTGGACAGAATTAACTGAGATTTCACCACATCATAGCTATCACTACAGCTGCAGTGTATTTTTCCACAATCATAAATACCACACTTTGTGAAATAACAGCGTGTTTTGAATTACATAAAAAGTGGGTTAGGGTGGGTTAAGAACTGGGACTGAAAAAACAATTTTCTCTCGCTTTTCCCAACTTTGAGAGTAGTCGAAAACATTTCAAAACAAAGAAATTACACTTTTCCCGATACTTTTCTAGATCTCCAGGATCTGTGTAGGAATTTCGCACACATCAATATTCCTAAGTACTGAACTGTCTTTTCTTTGGCAAGTGAAAGTGCAGCAGCTTGTAAAGGGAAACATAAGCACACACACACACACACACACACACACACACACAAAAAAAAACCAGACTAATTAAAAACAAAGACAGATGTACATCTATGGGGAAAAAAAAAATTACAGCACCTGCAAGGGCAGACAGTTGAGGAAAGTCATAGTAGCTGGTTTGATCCAGCTGGCCCAGCGGGGTGCCCAGAGACTGGCACAGCCTCTCCACCATGCCCTGGATACGAGAGATATGGTTGTTGGACGTGCAAATGAAGGAAAACAGGCATTCAGTGGGGTCCTGACGCAGCATTCGCACACCTGGGGTGAAGAACACAATGCATTTTCACACAAATCAAGTATTGACTCAGCAATTACTTCGAATCACTGTGTGTTAAGTGACTGTGTGCGACGGACAAAATCACACAAACACCAACCAGGGAAGATGTTGGCAATGTGCCTGAAGTGGGGGTCCGCTGCTCCCCATTCCCTGTACAGATCCCCCAGATTTACACTCAGCTGAAAGTAGTCCCTCAGCATCTTTTCCTCATTCGTCTCCTGCGCACAGGTCACTGCCAGTGGCTCTTCCTCCTCCTTCACATCTTCTTTAAGTCTCTTTTCTGACTTGTTTGACCCCTGGAGTGAAACACTGGCTCCCCTCTTCATGCTGCTCTCCTCTCCATCTTGGTTGTTGTACACGTGGTACCACAAAGTGTCATCAGTCTGAGTCAGAGTCCAAACTCGCCCTCCCATCACTCCAGTCCAGTGGCCCTCTCCAGTCTCTCTCCAGCTGTGGGATTGTCACATGTGTTAGCGCACAGACAGAGGACAATCTACACCGTAACAGCAGCCCTGCAGCTCTCTGGTGGCTCATGAGGATGAAAAGCTGCAGCATCAGTCAAGAGCTGACGACCTACCGGAAAGTCTGTCCACAGCCGAGGGTGAGATCCAGGCGCAGCTCGGACCTGCTGCAGGCCACCGAGCTCCACAGCTTCGCCCCAGAGGACAGCACCGCATGCTTGGCCATTGCTGATAATGCAATGCCCTGTTATCGCACAGTCAGGGATTAACCAATGCACACAGACTAGCTATACTGCACTGCTGCTATAAAAGTCATTGCACTGCCACAAATAATAATCACGACATAATAAATGACTTCAGACGGAGCTCATTTTTATCTTCTATCGTGTGTTGGTGTTTACAGTCCGGTGTGTGGCTCATATAACTGATGGCCTTCAATAACTTTCACGGAGTTTCTGCCATGATGGCCAAAAAAAAAAAAAAAAAACCCACTGACACTCCTTTCAAAACCTGCACATTTCAAAGGAGAGATGGCCTCTAAAAGTGCACATTTTAGGTGAATCTGACTGGAATCAGCCTCCATGATGATTTCCAAGTGACTGCAGCCACAACTTCACGTTAATAGTTAGTTGAAATTGACAAAATCCACATCTGATGCAACATTGCTCAGATTTCCGTAGCGCCTCCCTTCCTGATGTCAACACAGCCGCTGATTGGCTCCCACACTCATAGTGGGCGGTTCCTTAAATGAAGCTCAGGCTCGATTGGTCGATGTTGCCGGCCGCGCCGCGTCTGATTGGCTCGCATTTGTGTCCCTCATATTTTCCTCGCCGTGCACAGGAAGTTGCCGCTTCTCTGAAAAAAGTGTTCAGTAGCGTGTCCTACTGCTGGCTCCGGTCTGGCCGGGTGAGTGCTGTGCTGGAAAAATGGCGGATGCTTTGACACTTTTCACTTCCATCGGGCTCAGCGAGCAGAAAGCGAAAGAAACCTTGAAAAATGAAGCGCTGAGCTCTGCCCTCAAGGACGCGATAGTTCAGGTACGTCCGAAGCCAGAAAACTCAACGAGGAAGGAAACACAGCTGAGTCTGTCTTCCTTAGCTTACTTGCTACATCAGTCCTCTGTTCCTCTGCTCTTACTTTTTCGATGGTGCTGTCTGTTTACCACATGTCACCTGGTCAGACAGTATCATACAGCTATGAAGTAAGCTCCCCTCTCTCCGTGTGATTATACTGTACTTTAGTCTGTGCCGCTTTGAAAAGTTTTAGTTTCACATTCCTGAGGTTACTTGAAAACCATCATACCTGTGGGGCTTTTTACTTTGCTCCATGTCCCTTGTGTTGGCTCTAATACAGTCAGCTGCATCCCGAAGGGCAGGGTTGTGTGTAACATGGTCAGTGCTGGTTTCTTCCTCCTTGTTTGAACAGGCTCAGCGGGTCCATGGCCCGTCAGGAGTGGACAAAGCCATGGGCACTCTGCTGTACAGCATGGCCTCTCGCCTCAGAGACACCAAACGCCTGGCATTCCTGTCAGACCACATCGCTCAGCGCAAGATCTGCACAGAGCTACAGCTGGCAGGTATTGTCTTTAGACGTGTCACAGCCTGGCTGATTATAGTGGGAACCAAGTGATGACAAAAAAAAAAAAGCTATGAATCTGTTGACTAGATCATTGTGATTTCCCATAAAATTCCTCATACAACATTACAGGGGAACATTGATCTTCTTCTGACACTCTGCTGTCTCTCTCAGTGTGATCACCGAGGAACAGACCTGCAGTGATGGGTTGGGATGGGAAATTGAGTTGTATAAACTTGTCCGACGTGTTAGTAAAAGAACATCTGAGGACACTTGGGCCGTAAAACAGAACCGTAAAAAAAACAAAACAAAAAAAAAAGCAGCTGTTCAATCCACAATACGCCCTACAGAGTGCAGCGTTACAAACACATCCGCTTAATGAATATACTGAATGTATTTTTACATTTGTTTTAAATAGTCTAACCCCTAGAGGACACACACACAGTGCACAAGGAACTACCACAGTGCGATATGGTAATGGTATAAAGTGTCAAAATTTAGTCCAGATCCAGCTGGACGGTAGCTGTTTTTGTTTATTAGGATTAGGCTATAAATTGAGGGATGAAGGACTGCTTAGTTTTGTTTTTCTTGCAGGTTGGGATTGAAAACCTTCAGCCTGCATGAAGTAAAAGTCTGCAGTCAAGGGGTGACAGTGGTCACAGAGAATCTCCTTTGCATTATCTGGGGCCCTTTTCTTAAAAAATATGGTCCAGACTTACTGGTTTAGCTGGACTGTCCCCAGCTGGAGTCGTGCTTTTCCTCAGGGACCTTTGTGAGAGTAGTAGTACCAAACCAGCAAATATTTCAGACATTTTGCAGTCCACGTTAACAGTTTTTAGTTTTTTGAGGAAATGCATCCTCTGTTGTCCCTAACCCTAACCCTGTCATCAGCAAGTTTAATCATGTTTTGGGCAGCTATTATTTGGAACCGGTGCAATTACTTGTGTACATTTGTAATATGTGTGTGGCCAGAACACACCTAGAGCTGCAGCAAATGATTATTTCCATTATAAATGAATCTGTCAATTATTTTTCGAGTAATTGATTAGATATTTGGTCCATCAAACATCAGTAAATGGTGAAAAATCTTGATCACCACTTCCCACAGCCTGAGGTGATGTCTTTAAATGGCTTGTTTTGTCCCAACCAGCAGTCCACAACCCAAAGATGTTTAGTTTACAGTCATAAAGGACGAAATAAACCGGAGAATTTTCACTTTTGAGAAGCTAGAATCGGTGAATTAAGAAATTAAATGACTCAAATTGATTACTTGATTATTAAACTAGTTGGTGATTAATTTAATAGTTGGCAGCTAATAGATAATTTGACTGGTTGTTACGGCTCTGAACACCACATTGTGGAGAACCTGTATCAGTGAATATTTTTCCTGACAGGTGTTTGCCGACCTTGACCGGCTGTGACCCTTGACTCATGAAATCCAATAGCTTCGGTATCAGGCCACCATCAAAGAAAAAAATTGTGGACAGGCACTGAGCTAGAATGTGTGGGTTGAATTCTGTTGAAAGCAGATGTAAAATCTACAAATACAGTCTTGACACATGTGTTGTCTTTCTTCTTTTTAATGTATTCATTTCAACAGTCAGGATAGCATCATCAGCCCTCCTGCTGGGCTGTTAGGGAAACTGCCGGGGATCAAAGATCTGTTGTTCTGTATCTAGGATGAAGTGTTTAATTGGTCTTTCAAAATGTTGCATCACTGAGGATGTCACAGTAATAGAGTGTTGTAAAACATTTGCACAGATGGGCCTGGACTTTCACCGACATTAAAACAAACAAACAAACCTTTCGCGCGTACCCAGCCGTGCTACACACAGACATTCAAACTCACTCACACACAATTACACCCCATGCGTTTCTGCTTTCTCTGTCTCATTAGCTGCACTGGACTTTGTGAAGAGCCATCCGCAGGATCCCATGAACCAGAAGGAGTTTGAAGACGCTTGTGGAGTCGGCGTGGTGATAACACCAGAGCAGATCGAAGATGCAGTAAGTGTACATGAGTATACATGGGCCAGGAAAAATGAGTTTCTTGACAGTTGTGGTGTTTAGCGGCTGTGTCATGTTCACTGACGATGTAATGTTTGCAGGTTGAGTCTGTGATCAAGAAACACAAAGAACAGCTGTTAAAGGAGAGGTATCGCTTTAACATGGGACTGCTCATGGGTATGATCTCCGGCTTGTCTGAATGAATAATTTTGAGTCCTTCAGTTACATCGATATTGTTGAAGAAACAGTGTCTCACTGAGTTTTTTTGTGACTTAACAGGAGAAGCACGTACTGCTCTGAAGTGGGCTGATGGGAAAATAATCAAAAATGAGGTGGACATGCAGGTGGGTTTCAGACAGAGAAGTTGGTCAGTATGAGGACAGGTCACTACGGTGGTTGTTACTTGTCATTGTAGGTGGGTGGGAGGTGTTTACTGCCCTGTCTGTGCACAACTCCAACTCTGGCTTTGTGCTCACAGGTCTTACACCTCTTGGGCCCCAAGACAGAGGCAGACCTTGAGAAGAAACCTAAGGTAACACCTCACAGTCTAATCACATGATTGATTAAAATACATTGATTTCATCTTTGGTTACCATCTATACTTATCTCCTTTCTGCAGCCCCAGAAGGCCAAAGCCCCCGAGAACGAGGTGAAGTTGAAGAAAGAGGAGGTCGCATTGAATGGTAAGGCCAAGTGGGTTTGGATGACAGTGATGAGCGAATGTGGACAAGTACATATCAGATGGCATGTTTTAACGATCACGTTTATATTGGCTGTTAAGGTGAGATGAACAATGAGGGAAAGTCTCTAATGGAGCAGCTCAGAGGAGAAGCACTCAAGTTTCATAAACCAGGTGAGAACACACACTCACACACCTACTCCATGAGACAGATGCATAGGAGAGAGTCACCAAGACAGAGTCACCTAGGTTTTCCAGTACAACATACATGTGTGATTGCTAGTCAGACAGTTTGTGGGGGGGCTTTTTACAACTTTTGATCCACTCCTCTGTACATCAGCTACAGCAATTTATATGAGCACTTGCCCTGACTGACTCACTCCTGCCTTCTCTGCACAGGAGAGAACTATAAGACTGAGGGCTATGTGGTGACACCCAACACCATGAACCTGCTTAAAAAGCACTTGGAGATCACTGGTGGGCAGGTAAATAAAAAAAGATACTTTAATATATATTTTGGAAAATGCTGGAAATTAAAAATTTCTTCAACACCTATAGTAATTTTCTCCTTCCTGTTTGTCAAATTCCTTTAGATACGTACTCGTTTTCCTCCTGAGCCTAATGGTATTCTTCACATCGGACACGCCAAAGCTATCAACTTCAATTTTGGCTATGCAAAGGTACAAGTCTCTATTTCTCCCCTCTTGCACTATACCAGACACGCGGCCGACTTACCTGCTGCATCCTCTCTGCCACAGCTATCTGTCATTAACCCCGTCTCTATCTGTAGGCCAACAGTGGAATTTGTTTCCTGCGGTACGATGACACAAACCCGGAGAAGGAGGAGGAAAAATACTTCACTGCCATCAGGGAGATGGTGGAGTGGCTCGGTGAGCTTTAGTCTGAGTTACACTGTAAGCTTTGCAGTATCCACATTCAAGAGGATAGTCTCTCATTGGTTTTACTGTATCATACAGGCTACAAACCATATGCCATCACCCACGCATCAGACAACTTCCAGCAACTATATGACCTTGCTGTGGATCTTATTCGCAGGTAAGTGTGAGAACTGGGAGCTGCGTATGTTGCTAATAATGGTAGATCTAGGAGGTTGTCAAAAAAAAAAAGTCCTTGCCACCCCAGTTTCAACCAGTCTAAAAAATGTGTGGATAAATTCAAGAGGGATGAGATTACGTGGTACTGCACCTTTTCTCTGTCCCACAGCAGTCAGTGGCCTTTCTCTCTATATAGGATTTGCATGAATGGATACATGAACTTGACACATTCTATATACAATGTATCTCTTCATGCAAAGTCTACAGAGAGAGAAAGCTCAGCCAGGGGCCATTGACTGCTGTCAGACAGAAAAAGAGTGTGGTACAGTGTTTTGGACACTGGGGTGAGCGTAGAATATATGGCGATTAATTGGGCTTAATGATTTAGATTTGATCATTGCATTTGATTCCAAATATTTGCAAGTGGCTGGACTACAGCTTTAATTAGAAATGATTGATTTGTTAGAAATTTGATGTAAAAAAGGGGTTGTTTTGCAGTGCACGCAGTGGGCATTACAGGTTTAGATAAGTATGTAACATAAGTTAACAGAGTTTTTTTGTTTAACCTGTAGTGGTTTAGTTGCAACCAGTATAGCAATAACTCTTGGTCTCCCTTGGACTGATTGTGCTTTCTGTAGAGAGGTTTTCTGAAGAGTAGGTGGCCCTTTCTCAAACGGGTCCCTCCCCACTGCCACTTCACTCAGGAGTGACTCTCCTCATGGAGTCACACTTACAGCTGTGGAGGGAACTCCTTGATAAAGGGAGAGGATAAAAAACATGGGTCAATGCCGAGATGCACTTGTCACCTGCCACCCGAAGCAGCAAACAGCTGTTGCCATGGCTACTGACAAACACATCTTTTGACAAACTTGTTTAGAAAAAAAAAAGAACATAATAACTGGAGGAAAAAAAATTAAAAGTCATGTTCTATTCTTAGCCTCATAGTGTCCATGGTGTTTTCATCTTCCCTGCAAATGTATCACATCACCAAAATAATCCCCATTATGCTGTAATATAAATTATGGATGGATGTAATTTGTCTACAAAATCTGCAAGTCATTTGACCTTAGGGACAAATTATATGTAGTCAGTAGAGATTCACTGATTTTAAAATGTCATTCTAATATATTTAAAGCCAAGTGAACAGGCCGTGTAGGGAAACCACAGGATTTGACAGCAAAGGTGTTATAAATTGAAACCTAAAGTTGTATGACATTTCATCTGTCTTTCTGCATTCACTTCTGTCTTAGTGGTTGTGAAATCCAGTTAGATTCAGTAGTGGAGAGTTTCATTGTCCACTCCCTGCTAACTGGTTTGGGACAGCCCTCAATGTGGTGAACCCTCCATGTGAAAGTGCAAACAGAGAGAGAGTGTGTCTGTGGTGGTTTGGGATTTGGTTCTTTCACTGAGGGGATTTCTTGTGAGGAGCGGAAGGCAATGATTGTGATTGCACCTCCAGTCTAAGTAAAATAAGTTACATTAAAGAGTCCTTATCTACTCATCACCCTTTAAGCCACCCTGCCAAAACTCCGTGCCACCCCTTCTCCACACCTTGCAAAATTTCTAGATCTGGCACTGGTTGGTAAAAGTGCATAATGTAGATAGGCACCTTCTCAGGCCTTCTGTCTTTTTCTCTCCTTCAGGGGCCATGCCTATGTGTGCCACCAGAAGGGAGAGGAATTAAAGGGCCACAATGTACCGCCATCACCATGGAGAGACCGTCCTGTTGAAGAGTCGTTGATCTTGTTTGAGAGGATGAAGAAGGGCCTTTATGCTGAGGGTGAGGCTACACTCAGGATGAAGATGGTCATGGAGGACGGGAAGATGGACCCTGTAGCATACCGAATCAAATACACACCACATCACCGAACAGGAGATGAATGGTATGAACACAAGAATTATGGCACACACAATGCATGCCATGCCATGTGGTCTAATTGAGATTAAAAATCTTTATCCCAAGATGTTATACTTATCCCTATTCTGCTCATCTCTCTCTCCCTAGGTGTATCTACCCCACCTACGATTACACCCACTGTCTGTGTGACTCCATTGAAAACATCACACACTCGCTTTGTACCAAAGAGTTTCAGGCCAGGTATACTTTCGTGATTTAGTGTTCGTTCAGTTTCATTATGACAGTCTTTGCAGGCCTATTAATGCATTGCTAGTGGTCATCGTTTTGTTTGTTGCTATATTTTTATGTTTGTGTTTCAGGCGGTCATCATATTTCTGGCTGTGCAATGCCCTGGATGTATACTGTCCTGTGCAGTGGGAATATGGACGCTTGAACCTCACCTATACTGTTGTGTCAAAGAGGAAAATCATCAAATTGGTAGAGACCGGGATTGTTAGGTAAAACTGGACTTTCTTGTTCCTCTAGGCTTCTAGTTGTTAATTCGTAACTCTGTGGCTAATAATTAACAGTCTGCTGACAGTGTAATAATTGTCATAGTTTACATAATGGGTTGTAAAAATACAAAACAGATGGAAAGATTTTGTTCACCAGTTTTCAAAACATGTGGTTTGGATTAGAAGCTATGACTAGGGGAGGAGTATACAGTATGGTCTGTTGGCCTTTATTTATTTTATTTTAGATTTAGGTTTTCTCCACATTTAGTGCTGCCTCCCCATGTGTCAACAGGAAAAACTGTTACTATTGATTATTATAGGAACACAAATCTCTTGCAGTGCATAGACCCTGATTGAGTATCTGTTTATTCACAATACACAAATGAGTCATACATTATGAGTGAATCTGAAAAAGAACAACTACTCACTTGTGTATAGCTCTAACTCATAGTATGCAGTGTTTGTTGTGATTTGTTAATGACTTAATAACTGTCCATTACCATGCAGAGACTGGGACGATCCTCGTCTCTTTACGCTGACTGCGCTGAGGAGAAGAGGTTTCCCAGCTGAGGCCATCAACAACTTCTGTGCACGGGTATGCAGGGCGGATGAAAAGATGGATTGCTGTATGGGGGAGCCAGCATACAAGTATAAAAGGAACCTGATTCTGTGTGATCATGACATTTCATCTGATCCTGACAGGTGGGAGTAACAGTTGCCCAGGTAACGATGGAGCCCCACCTACTGGAGGCATGTGTGAGGGATGTGCTGAATGAAACGGCACCTCGAGCCATGGCTGTCCTGGAGCCCCTCAAAGTTACCATAACGAACCTTCCTGAGAATGCAAAGGTTTGTACATTGTGTACACATTGGCACACCCAACTGCCAGGGTACTTGCTATTTATTGTGTTTTTTACATAATATTTAACAGCCTTGGCACTGAATCACCCCTGGCATCCTGTTGTCTCTCAGTCAGATGTACGAGTACCAGACTTTCCTGCCAACGAGGCCAAGGGCAGCCATGTGGTTCCATTTACACGCACCATCTTCATTGAACAGAGTGACTTCAGAGAGGTTAGAGAGAAACAATGAACCTCTAAAGAACCCTAAAATTAATATTTTCACCATAAATGTAGCAAATCTCTCTGGCACTGGATAGTGTAAAGAAGATGACTCTCACATTTGTCTGCACAGGTGATGGAGAAGGGCTACAAGCGTCTGACCCCAGAACAGCCAGTTGGCCTAAGGCATGCTGGTTATGTCATCTTTGTGCAGAGGGTCATCAAGGTAAAATTCCTGACCTTTCACTCCACAGCACTTTGGGCATATTTCATGGCATCTCCCTTGTTTTATTAACTTGAAATTTGAGAACACGTTTGATCCTGGTCACGTATGTTTTCTACCAGTGTTTGCTTTCTGTTGTGCATGCCTTTACCTGCATGCATCCTGTAGTTCTTCTTCATGGGTGTTGCTTTACCTACCTTTTGGCCTCTCTCCTTGCAACTTGTCCTGTGCTTTTCCTCTCTTTTTTCCTAGGACTCTCAGGGTAAAGTGGTAGCGTTGGAGGTGACTTGCTGCAGTTCCACTGAAACTGCAGAAAAACCCAAGGCCTTCATCCATTGGGTCAGCCAGCCACTGAAGTGTGAAGTACGCCTCTACGAAAGGCTGTAAGTCACAAAAAAGTGCTGTAATTGAGAGCCAACAATCCACCGATATGGCGTACTCACCAGCTTCTCTTGTTGTCTTTGTAGATTCCTGCACAGAAATCCAGAGGATCCGTCCGAAGTTCCCGGGGGCTTCCTGAGTGACATCAACCCTGTGAGTAACTCAGTGCCATTAGCAGGAAGCTGTGGGGGAAGGCCTTGGATAAACTAATGAACTGCATCAATATGTGTGGTGATTATTTAAAAATTATTCTTTCTGTTATGTAGAATTCCCTGCAGGTGATCAGCAGTGCCTTTGTGGACAGCTCAGTGAAGGGGGCAAAGGTCTTTGACAAATTCCAGTTTGAGAGGGTGGGCTACTTCTCCCTGGACCCAGACAGCACAGCAGATAAGGTACAGTAAGACAAAGGCTCTGCTGCTTGTGAAGCCAGCGACTGTTTGACAGAAAGCATTTCCATGTCCATTAGATATTCAGGTATTTTGCCATGCAACTTTAAAATGGTAAGACTACAAGTGGTGACTGTTGAAAAGTTTTGTGTCCCGTTAATTTCAAGAAATGCTTTTACATCTACACTGCCACACTGCCATTGTGAAAACACTCACACTTGAAAGAACAGTTCACTCAAAATGCAAAAAACATATATTTTCGCACGCACTACTAGTACAATCTGTCCATCCAGTTAGTTTGTGTGATTTGGTGGGGTTTGCACTCTGCTGCAATCTTTCCTGTATTTCTTCGCCCCAGTACAGTATCACTGGATTGGTATTCATTTTTATCAAAGATGTGCATGTGAAAAACTGAAAAGCTCTTTCCCAAAAGCAATGGCACAAATACCCGACATATTCTACAGCTTTTGAGGGTGAAGAGTTTTGTGGGGACGTACTGTATTTCCTGTCCCCAGTGAGTGTGAATTAGAATAGAATGCCTTTATTGTCATTGCACAAACTGTACAACGAAATTCAAATGCAACTCCTTGTGGCAAAAGATTAGAGGTGGATAGATACAGTTTGACAATGTTGTGTGGCAGGAAATATTTTTTTCGTCGTATTTGAGAGCCAGGAGCCAGGTGAAATCATGACAGACTATTGTATTTGAATAGATAGATTCCACTGGGGGTAAGTCGGGAGAATGTTATTTTTTTGGGCTTGGGTAAAGCTGTTCCTTCAATATTAGCATATGAGAAACTGATTTTTTTTCCCTCTCGCTACAGCTCGTCTTCAACAGAACAGTCACCCTCAAAGAGGATCCTGGGAAGATCTGATTGAGCGAGATCAAGCTGCACCCCCTGCTTCCCATGAGCCCACAGAAACATTTTCAGTGTATCACCGATTGCATCACTCATTGTGGAACATCAGACTCGGACTACTCAGGCAAAAAGTGAATCCGATTATAAACTGTAGCATTTACAGTGTCTCCGTCTCTAAACTGCACCCCTCATGTTAGTAACTGTCTGAAATGTGAAAGCATTTAACAGCGGGGAAAAATTGGTTGTCTTGGTTTTCAGTTGTAATTTATTCATACTAAAAGTGGCATAAGCAGTTACAACGGTATCACTTTGATCAGCCCAAATCTTATGGGCAGTCAGTGTCATAAGTGGCCTCTTGAATATTTTCTATATCTACTGCAATAATATGTACCTACAATGGTTTGTCTTTGTTGAATGTATGCTACTTTGGTCATAGTTCAACAGGGGCCTTAAATCTATTAATTTTATATCGCCACATATTTTTTTAGCTCTAAGCTGATGTTACACAGAGTAAATGCTCTCCAATGCACTGTATGGTTTTCTTACAAAAGTGGTTTGTCACTGCCAAACCACCATGTGTTTTTGTAAGTTTCAGAAAAGTGACATGCCATTTTGACAGAAGACCATGAATAAATAATACTTAAAGAAGATGCAATGTGTCTCAATGTCAAATTTCTCAGTGCTTTGAAACCAAAATATCTATATATCTGTCTGTCTATCTATCTATCTTCACATATAGATACACACACTTTATGTTGAAAATGAAGTTTATGGATGTTAATATCTAACATGTTTGTCTCCACTTTTCCCAGTGGTCTATGGAAAATTTAAGTTAAAACTCATATGACTCGGTGCATTTATACACATCATAAAAAGGCCATTTACACTGTGAGGGACAGACACAACACAGGCCATGCTGAGTGAAGTGAGTGCGTGGGAATTAACCCTCAACTGCCCAGAGCCTCCTGAGCACAGCCCAAACACTCTGCACATTTCTGTAGTACGACCTTAAAAGATTCAGAAGCCAGTGAACCACTGAGAGCGTCTGTCTAGCACTTGCGGGATTTAAGGTGGACTGAAGTCGACGTTGCTGACTCACCGCATGTATGTTATTTGGGTGTGTATGTCCCCTTTAATAGACTAACCCACAAACACGGGTTATCGCGATGCCGAGCGGCGCCGATATCGCGATAGCAGCCCATAGTTCGGAATCGCCTGCTTATTGGTCTGAGGCTACTGTTGTAAGATGGCGCCCAGCGAAATATGAGTGGTGAAGAAAAGGGGAAAATACGGCAAGCCATCTAACGAAAATCACAAGAAATAAAGAGCAAGCGAGGCGCAGAGAGACGACGGTGGTGACTTTGCGTCCCTGCCCGCTGGAAGAGGATTGCCCTTACGCCGGTAGAGAAGCGCTTGTGGGCGGCTGAAGCCTCGGCCCGGTTGAGGAAGAGGTAGCTAACGCGCCAGCTAACGTTAGCCTGCTAGTGTTACCTGGGGAGTGGAGATAACAGAAAAGAAAATGTACTCGATGTACCGATACGAGCCAGCCAATTCGGTTCCTGCTATTTACTCGTTTGCACATCAAATGCAAATGCAGTGTTGGGTTATTTGTGCCGACAGGAGCGCGTTAACGCCGCATTAGCCGCAAACAAGCTGCAAGCTGAGGGGGTTAGCTTGATTTTTTTTTTCTCTGCAAACAACACGCGGCTACTCAACGTTAGCCTAGCTGTCTGCCAAACCTAGCTTGTTGTGTAATCAGCTGTCACATTAGCAAGTAAAGTCTGATGCCACATGATGCACGGAACTTGTTTCGCCGTGTAAAAAACAGCACGTCGTGTTTCACAGCGGCCGCAAAACATTACTTTGAACTCTGAGGCTGATTTGGAAAGAAACCGCGCTTTTGCCCCTGCTCGTTTACAGACAACTAGAATTAACCCTTTCGTATTACAAACGTTAGCCGTGCTGCTAGTGGACACTGAGCACAAGTTGTAATTGTAAACAGTACTCCTCAGCTGATGTCAACCGAGCTTCTCTACGTGGGCTGCAAAATGAAAAGTCGCGTTGCCATCATCTGGGTAGTCAAACATATTCAGCGCTGTGTCTTGTGCACATTGGCAGGGTTACAGAAAATCATTTATGATGATGCCTTGTAGGCGTGGATGGGAAAAAGTCGATTCACTTAACTATCGCGATTGTTTTTTTTACGTTTTTGTTAATCTTATTTTTTTTTTAAATAGTGAATTGAGGTAAAGTAACTATATTGTTATCATATGAAATCAGACAGGCAATGGTGGTGTCATGGCAAGGGGGCAGAGTATTGCTCCAAACTTAGGCTAAATTTTGGTGAGGGCAACACTGGAATGGCCATGTACCTCCCACCTCATTATATCTGAATGAAAATGACTGCTATGGTTACCCATTGATCTCCCCTTTGAAGATAAGCCCACTTTATGCTAATCCCATGCAGTTGTTCGCATGCAGTGTAAATGTGTTATTTTTGCCTGTTCTAAAATTGTGCGTTTCTGCATACTGGGGCCTAAAGTTGCATAAAATTGGGTTTGGCGGTAAAGCTGAGACTCTTGTGGATTCAGTGAGCTCAAATTCATTGATGTTACCTCCCATTGTAAACATTTCGTTGTAGTGAGGCTATTTTTTAAACTTGTCATCACTGTAGAAAATGATTGTGACCTTTAGGATAATCAGAGAAACTAGAGGATAATTAAAAACAAAACAGAACAAAATAATGCAGTAAATTTTAATATCCAACTGCAGTAGATAAGGAAACAGCACCCAAGTATCGTGATTGTATATAATCAGGAGATAAACATATTGTCCCAGTCCTAATTCCTTTGCTAGGTTTGTGCCAAGGTGAGAAAAATCTTTCAGCAACGCAGGGGGAAAAAATTGTAACTGAATCCAACTTTTTTCACAGATTCCCCTGTAGAGAGAGTGCTACCAGCAGTAATGAATAACACTTTGGATGGCACAGGCTCCTATGAGGAGCTGGTGAGGCAGAAAGCTCGCAGCATCCCTCAGCATCGCATGAAGGAGTTCTTGGAGTCTTTGGCCAGCAAGGGACCAGATGCCCTGCAGGAGTTCAGCCAGCAAGGTGGAGATGCTACGACCACCACCACCACCATGGTCTACCAACAAGAGACTAACTGCATCTATACCGACAGCACAGAGGTTGCAGGGTCACTGTTGGAACTGGCCTGCCCGGTAAATCACTGTGCAACAGAGGATAGTAAAATATTTCTTATAGGTTTTACAAGTGAGATTGAGCTTTCTGCTATACTGTGTGCTTATGATTTAGGTTCAGGTGCAGGTTCAGCAGCAGCCCCAACAGATACAGGAGTCGACAGCTCAGCAGCAGCCTGTACAACAGAATTCTGAGCAACAGATTGTGCAGGTTAGTGTCTTTGTCATTCTTTAGTACCAAATCCTATTCTGTTTTGTCTTTGGACTACCACATTTTGAACTGCCGTTTCTTGCAGGTGCAGATCCAGGGTCAGCAGCAAGGTCAGATGCTGGGTCAGGTACTGCAGGTGCCCTCTGGCTCCCATCAACAACTACAGGGTGTCACTACTGCTCAGCTGATTCAACCTGGGGATCTTACGGAGGAGCAGCACCAGCAGGTACAAACATTCATACATAGCATGTCCATTCCATTAAAAAAAAATAATCAACTGCACTTTGATTTTAGTTACTTAATTGGCTTTTTCTCATGGATTTCAGCTGCAAGCTCAGCTGGTGGCAGCTGTGGCAGGAGGACAGCAGATCCAAATCCAGACGGTGGGGGCACTTTCTCCCACCCAGCAGCAGGACAGTTCTGAGAGGAGGGTGCTGGGAACTACTGTTGCCACTTCCCAGGGAGCAGGGGTCCTCCAGCCAGCCAAGAAGCGTAAGGTGGACATGCCCATCACAGTGTCCTATGCCCTGCCTGGTCAGCAAGTAGCCACGGTCCTAGCCATCCCACAGGGACAGGGTCAACAGCAGAGCTATGTGTCCCTGCGACCAGACCTCCTTACTGTGGACAGCTCCCACCTTTACAGTGCCACAGGCACTATCACCAGTCCCACAGGGGAGACCTGGACCATCCCTGTCTACTCTGCTCCTGCCGGCTCAGCAGGTCGTGAACAGGTCACACATATTACCATTCCCCCGGAGGCCTATGGAACAGTGCAGGTTGCAGGAGCAAACACTACAACGATGACCACAATGCCAACACAAGTTGCTGTTGAAAATGATAAGCTGAAAATGTCTGCCAGTCAAAGTCAGACAGCGCAGGCCGTCTCCAGCATAACGAGTTCTGGAGGGATGGGGGGCCAGGAAGAGGTGGTACACACACTGGCTGCTAACACGTTGTTCCCTGCCCAGCTGATGAACGGGAATATCCACATCCCCGTGGCGGTGCAGGGTTACCCCAACGCTACACAGTCCCTTATCTGGGACCCACAGCAGCAGGTGCTGCACACACAGGGGCTGCCAGGCCAGGACGCTCAGCAGCTACAGGTAATAATTTACCACTCTAAAAACACTTTGCCACCAGTCGGCACATGACTAACTCTTTGAAATGTGCATCATGTAGTATTGCAGCTACATGGGTAGAATGAGATAACAAAATTGCTGTGTGTGTGTCTAGGGTCAGACAGTGGCAGTAGCAGAGGTGGATGGCCAAGGCCAACAGCAGGTACAGGTACAGGAACTGTTGTTGCCTACGTCTCTGAAGCCAGAGGAGGGGCTGGAGGTGTGGAGGCTTTGGGCTCAAAGAAAAAATGCAGAGCTTGACAAAGAAGAGAAGAATAAACTAGCTCCAATTGGCCGTAAGTGTACACATTCAGTGTAAGTTGTTAGCACGATATTAATAATTTTTTGACTCGTATATCAGCCTAACCTGTGATGTATGTCTGTGTGTGTAGGTCGCCAGGCATTGCGTTTCCAGGAGGACTTGGTGTCGTGTGCAGTAGCGGAGCTCAGCATGGCTCTCTCTCTGATGACCCAGGAGGCCCGGGGGCTGGAAGGGGAGACTTATGAGGCTGATGTTCTCTACTATGTCTTTCTCTGCATACAAAAGGTGAGCTCAGCATGCACACTTAGGCTCTGCTTTCAACACACTTTTAATCTCAACAGGTGCTTGGTATTGATGTGGAAACACAGATTAATCACATCTCTCTTCCTCCCTGTTTTCTCTGCAGTACCTGTTTGATAATGGTCGCGTGGATGATGTCTTCTCAGATCCGTACTACACTCGCTTCTCTCAGAGTCTGCATCAGATTCTTGAGCCATGGAGACCGTCTGTCCATCCACTAGGTGAGAATAAAAGATGTCCATCCAGTCTTGCGTTAAAATGTGTATCCCATGCACTCTGTTTGAGCAGATTTTATTTTCAAATATGATACGAGGCAATGAACAACCCTAATGTACGTCTTTTTTTAACAATCCCATAACATCACATAATTGACCTTTTAGTTCAGCTTGGCTAAGTCGTATTCAGTACGATTGTAAAATATCTGAAACACAGACCTGTAGCTCTGTAAGATCATTTGAATAAATATTATTTAAACATTATTTACCAAAAATGGCTTACTGTCTAAATGCAGAAATGGCAGTTGTGAACATGATAGAAGCTCGGGGATACTGGATTTTTTTGGGACCTGTATCAATATCAGTAAAAAAAAAAAAAAAAAGTAAAAGTACAAAGAAAACCTTTGACAATAATGTATTAGGCAATTTTTTTTTACATAAAATTCCACATTTGTTGCAAGTAATCAAATTGGGCGATCATATATTGTAATAAAGATATGTACTGGATGCTTAATATTTTACAGTTGACCAATAAATTTCTTAACATAATCCACATTACCATTAGCTGTGATATGCTACACTACCAATACCGTAACTAATAGTTTGCTTTACAGACTATTTAGTATCACTGTTTTTAATCATATCAAGTGCATTTAGCTGCAGTCTTCTTTTGCATATCAACCAACATTCTGATAGGATATAGTTGTGATGAGCCAGTGTCATCCAGCCAATATATTGATCGGCCTCTGGAGTGCAGTAAAATAGAGCTTGAACATTTGGTGAATGTATGAATGTCTTCATATTGTGTTCTTCACCTCCACCAGGTTATGTCATTCCCAGTCACGTGACAGAGGAGATGCTGTGGGAATGTAAACAGCTGGGAGCCCATTCCCCTGCGACACTGCTCACAACGCTCATGTTCTTCAACACTAAGTGAGTTGCAGTGTATTATTCACATTAACTTTGTGGTACCATCAACTAGAAAAACGCAAATGAAATGAAATTTCTCATCTGGCTATACTGCTCCATTGTTGTGCAGTAATCATTTGTCCATAAATTGGAATATAAATGTCCAAATAAGAACAAAGTACAATGTTAAGTACAGCACTTAACATTTACTTTTCCAAGGCTTTGCATTTACAAGAAATCCATATCATGCCTTTTTTTTTTTTTTTTTTTTTTTATTCTGTTTTCCAGGTATTTCCACCTGAAGACAGTGGACCAGCATCTGAAAGTGGCCTTTTCAAAGGTGCTGAGACACACCAGGAAGAGTCCCAACAACCCCAAAGACAAGAGCACCAGCATTCGATACCTGAAGTCTACAGAAAGATTTATCGGGCAGAAAGGTGAGCAGTCACCTTTTGATTTGTACCATGATTTCTAGCGGGAATATCCCTTTAAACCGACCATACTGACAGTTAACACTTCTGTTTCATCTTTTAGTGACAGACGACATGTACTCGGAGCAACTGGAGGACCCAGAGAACCCTCTGCGCTGTCCCATCAAGCTCTATGATTTCTACCTCTTCAAATGGTAAATAGGAAAAAAATGCAATAAGAATGATGGTGAGGATGATGATGTTGTTAAAAGGAGTGTCTCCAATGTGCTCACATTTTCTTTTTTCTCTGTCTCTCAGTCCACAGAGCGCTAAAGGCCGCAATGATACCTTCTATCTGACTCCTGAGCCTGTGGTGGCTCCGAACAGCCCCATTTGGTACTCTACTCAGCCAATCCCGAAAGAACAGCTGGAGCACATGCTTGCCCGCATCCTTGTTGTCCGGGAAATCCAGGAAGCCATTAACATGTCGGTGAACTTGCACTAGTTGGGCTGAGGGAGAACAATAAATGGACTAGGCTCATCTTTCCCTCCTCTTTGTTCACTCAGTCTTTGATTGCTTAATATCAATAGTTTTCTATTCTTTCACATCCTTTTGTCCTCTTTAAGGGTGGCATGTATATGTTTGTATTCATCGTGTCTGCATATCTTGAACTCACTGATTGTACATACACATACAGCAGATAATAGATTTTGCCTCACAGAGGCATTATCTGTCAATCGCACCACACATTTTTGTTTCCCTTCTGTTTCTCTTTTTTTGCCAAAGGATGTAGTGTCTAATCTTTTTTTATTGGACCTGAACTCTAATTTAAATGTTCTTTTAGCTGTTGGTTCTCTTACCAATAGTCTGGAATAATTGTACATTTTCTTTGCTATTTTTGTTTTAATCTGTAATATATTTCATACATACTTTCACTGGGGTTGGCCTGCTCTATGCTGCTTTTCATACATAATAGATATATACAGTATATCCCTATTTCTTGCTGTACTTTCCCTCATCTCTGCCTTCCTCATTGTTACATCTCAGTGAATACCTCAGTGGTATTGAGACTGCGTCAAGTAGCCGAACAGGGGCTCCTGAAATATTCACTTTGAAGTTGTGAATTTTCCTTCTTTCTTCGTTTCTCTCTTGTCAGTGATGAGCTGCGTTGACATGCGAACACATTGATCTCTGGAGATGACTTGCTTATTAGTGAATGGTGCTTGGGCTGTAGTGCCCCCAGACTAGCTCAGATCAGCAGTGTTGAATGACTTTCAGGACCTTAATTCTGTTATGGACTCTGTTGCCATAGTGTGGTCTCGTGCAGCCGCCACACAGGACACCTGGCAGAGGGAGCGTGAAGTAGGCCGACTACTGCTGGATTCTCCTCCCTCTTCAGTACATCACCAACCCCAGGACTCGCCCGTAGAGGGATCCATTGTATCATAAATGTTTATTTACATGACAAATGAAAGACTCTTTAAAAGTGGGTTAGCCCTTATTGTTCTATAATGTATAATACTCATAGCTCCTTCATGTACTGTAATGGGTTTCAGTCATCTAAGGAGAATGGCAGTGCCTGTGTGTTTTTGAAACATGACCTTTTTGTACAGCCACTATACAATGTCTCTTTGCCTTTCTAGCGAGTATATCATCAGTTCAACACATGCATCCTTGACTATGATATCTTCATTATTTGTGATATAAAATACACATTAAAAAAAAAAGTTCAAAATAAAAGTCATCTAACAACATCAACCCATCGGTAGTGGAGGCAACACTCAAAAACAATTCACTGGTTAGTGTTTTGGAACATACATCATTCTTCAAGCCCCCACCTCACAGTAGTCATACAGTACACATCCTGGATATAAAGAGTAAACATTTTGCTGAAAGTGACCGACATATTTTTGTTTGTATCCTTGGTGTTGATTTACATTCATCTACCTGATTGTCAGCGTTTTAGCATTAGTAAACCAGCATGGAGGAACAGGTTTGACCCGAATGGCAGGTTGTCTGTAATTTTTGCCCTCGGGTAATAATATGTAGAGCTGCAGCTGTGCCCTCTTCAGTCACCTTTTAAGGACTTGTTGCCCCTAAGCATTGTTCCTGCCTACTGGGCGTGTCCTGCACTGGCACATATTTCTGCACTCAAGTCTTTATCCTTCCGTCTCAGGTGTGAGGACATTTTGGATGAGTAATTGTTCCTTGGAAGCTGCGGGTGTGTCTGCATGTTCAGGTGTGTGAGTTAGAGTTGAACTGCATTGAAGAAGGCAGGAACCTCCTCAGTAAGTTCCCGGGGTGAAGCACATGTTGCGTGGTGCTCTGTGCTTGGTTTGAGTGAGGCTTCTGTCGTCGATGCTGATGTCTCCTCCCTCCGTCTCCCTGTGCCGAGGCGCTGTGCGGTCTCTCCTGCATCTGGCCAGCATTAGAACTGGCACCCTGACTCTGTGTGCCGCTGAGAGCGAGATGAGACACCCAATTAAGATGCAATCATAAACTACAGTGACTAGTGTTCCTGTACTGAAATCAATCTCTGTGTGCTGGTGCATGTTAATGTGTTCTCACCGTGCAGGGTATCCCCCGGTTCCTCTGCCGAGCCAGTGCAGCAGACATTGATGAATAAATACATACTGCTCCTGTGTACACACACATTTGGAATGAGAAGATGAGAAGATAATTAGGATGCCTGATCTTGCATTTTGCATATATTATTAGGGCACACTGACTTTATGAGTTAGGCGCAGACAGATTTATGATGCCGGCGGAGGAGTAAAGGATTACTGGAATGAATTACAGTTATGTAAGAACACAAAACTTGGTAACTGTAAGTCATTCCACTCTCAAAACAATAATTTGATTACACTTCCAGTATGTGTACAAACAAAGTGATAACTTAGATTTGACAAGTTCATGTGGGTATTCATGTGGCTAAATTGTCCTTAAACTGGAAAACTGAGCATTTAATTGAATGTTGTATACATTTTAGAGGCAAAAAACCAAAAACATTTTGTTAAATAATTAGGTTGAGTTAACTGAGTTAAGGCAATCCAAAGAAGCACGCTAATAATTACATTGCAAATCTGAGTGAATGTTCAGGGTATGCCATTTAATACTTTTTTCATGGCACTGAGTACTCAAGCAAAGGTACTCAGGGAGAGTCCTTCCATCATAACTGGCATTTAAAGGAAATTTAAATGGGATATTCCTGCTTCTTTATCGGACATTTATGTCTCCAGGACTGGAAAATGTTTAATGGCGCTGCCCAGACAGGTGTCAGCTGTGGACTGACCAGATTCTGGACCATCCACATTCGGTGTCGGCGTAGATCCTCCACGGCACCACGGATATCAGGTGGGACGCCCCTCACACTCAGCTGCATCAGCCACAACAACGTTACAAATGCCCCCGACCGCCCGACTCCCGCACTGTAATACATAAAAAGATGAATGATTTTACACGTTCACATCTGATGAACTCTATGAACTCTTTGTAGGATTATGGAGATGACTGCTGACAAGGCTGCCACATAAGTCCTGGGTTCCTTGCAAGAGAGGGTGATGGGTCAGAGGTCAGACCTGCAGTGCACCACAGCTGGCCCAAGGCATGGAATAGCATCCAGATGTTGCCTCACATGCTCGGTGAATGCGCAGAGGGACGATGGCTCTTTTGGCACACCCCGGTCAGGCCAGGAAGGATAGTAATAGTGTGTGACCGTCTTCTCTGTTGCAGAGCCTCTCTGAAGCACAAACATTCACAATGGCACCACAAAGACCTGTCAGTTTATTTTCATCTGGCTTCCGTATTGTAAAATTTAAAAGGTTCTTTGACTGGTTGCTCACCTTTCTGAGGTTAATGGTGCTGATAAAATAATCTGGACCTTGTTTACGACTAAGAGTGGTCACTTGGATCAGTCCATGACACACTGCCCCCCCTCGCTCTAGGGGCCAATACTGATCACACAGCACCTGTGCACATGGAAAACCAAGACATAAAATGTATTTTAGCAATTGCCTTGTTATCTTAATACACATTGTATAGCAAGGGAATTGTTAGGAAATGCACATTGTTGACACAGGAATGTATTTATAATGCATGGACAGGAGAGAGGGGTTACATGGGTCACAATTTTACATCAAAATGTTTTTGCATACCTTGATATCAATATTATTACATTATTGTAGGGAATACTGGGACTATTGGGAACCATTGGCTGTTTAATAAGATATTTACAGATGAAAGTTTTTGAGAAACAGTTATTAATAATGTGGTTATGATGACCAAGTAAAGTAAAGCAGGTAGAGGTAAACAATAGAACAGCTACAACAGTCTAAAGTCAGACAGTTGCATCCTTTTACTATAATGTGGCCTTTAAAACCAGGAAAAGACAGCACATATACCAAAAACCTATATAATACCTAATCTCATATCATGATATTGATATAATATTGATATGCCACCCAACCTTAGTCGTACATGTACAAAAAAGTTAAAGGTTATGGTTGGCTACGGGTTTTCTCTGCTGTCATATGAACAGTTTTCTCCAGCTGGCGATAGGCTGCCCAGATTGTATTGGGCTTCATAACAATGCATATTGGAGCAGCAGGCAGTCGACATACTGTGTTACAGAATCTGCACAACAATTAAACAAAGATTAGCTCACAACAGGCAAACACAGAGACTCAACGTGTGTTTCTTACTATGTTCTTGTGCCTCAGAGCTGTCACCATTACAATTATCCTGACGTTTTGCTCCCACACCATCCTCCAGAAGTCAGCCATGGTGCTGTGCAAAGGACCCTGGGTACAGATGAAGTCCCGTTCTGATGTTCCACCCTGGATCCAGACACACAGTCATTACAGGATTAGACCAGCAGCCATGACAGACAGCCTAAACATGAGGAATGTGCGCAGGTAAACACAGAAGGAGACAATGATCCCAGCTGATAGACAGATAGGAAGAGAGCACAGAAGCAGAATGACAGGTGGGTAACCACAAAGAGAGACAAAGGACGGAGACAGAGCAAGGTATGTGCATGAGGAGGAAGCCAGGCAGGAAAATAATGGACAGTCTTAGTGACTTCACATGACAAAGTTGGAGGAGCAGAATGGTTTCTTACAGGCACAAAATTTGCGTTGATATAATCAGAGTGTGGTTGTGAATCTTGAAGCGACAGCCTCACCCGACAGTGGTCATCTATAAGCAGAGGTGAGCAAGAAATGGATGCGTGGCTTGTATGCTGATCAGCATTCACAGGCAACATTTTTTTTTTTTTTTTTTTTTTTTTACGCAAATAGGTTATGTACTTACATGGCAAAATGTAGGGGTACCTGTTCTTCTCTCTGTTGGCCTCCAGTTCTCCTGCCCTGGCGGAGAGCTCCTTGCCAACATCATTCAGCTCCTTCACACAGCCAAAACAGAGGATCACATCGGCATACATGACAACACCTCGGATTCCCACTTTCCCAAGTTAAACTGAGGCAGGCACACATTTAAACAAGTCACATTTGGATTACCTCAAATTCCTGCTTAAAGCCTCTGTTGTTATTGGCGGCGAGTGACTGACATCGAAGTTGGAATTCATGAAAGATCTCTGCTCTGGAGAAAGTTCGCAACCTGTGAAATATCACTCTGTTATGTTGTAAGGTTATATTGATCCTCTGTTCAGGGGATCTGGCCTGTGAGACTAGCATCCTTCATTCCAGACATCAATGGGACTTTTCAGAGTATGCTTAAAGTTTATTCTCAGGATGCCCCAACCTATCCTGCCAGGACAGCTGTCAGTTCTTACCTCATCTTTCTTGTGCAGTTCTGTGCAGCCTCCTACTTGAAATACAAATCCCACTGGGACAGCGATGGCATGTGGAGCGGCTCTGTGATGAAGTGTGTAATTACAGAAATCCTAGCCAGTCCTTGGATGATGCCATTCTTCAGTGTTGTAGCTGTGACAAAGACACCAAATCCCTTGTTCATAAAGTCATATTTATGAATTCAAAGTAGACATAATTATTCAGAGAAGTACAAAAAAGCACTGGCTGAAAAAGCAAAGGATCTATGTGTCTAGCACGGTCTGGCTTCTGTTTTCCCCTCCCCCGATAGTTAAAAAGGAATTTCACCTCTCTAACTGAGCTCTGTCACACCAGACAAAAAAAAAAAAAACTCTAATTAAAACACAAAAAAATGTACAATGTATGTATGTGAACACAACAGGTACAGCAGTCACAATGCAGTTAAGCTCTCGCGCGCAGAATCGTTTGCCTCTGTTTACGCCTCCGGGCAGGTGAGGTTGGTGTCTTGTCAAACCAAGAACAACAAAAAATATATAAAAATTCCAGCTCAGCTACACTTGTACTTCACTTTCCAAGGCTCCATTTGAACAAAAATGCATACACAACACATACAACGTTTAAGACCAATTCAACACCGTCCTCCCAACACCCGGTAGAGAAACCTGGTCCAACAAGTTCTCAACCCTAAACACGAACAGCAGAGGGAGGGAGAAAACTGACAAGTTACGAGTTAGTTCAGTGTTGTCTTGTTTCAGTGTTACCTCTTCAAAAGCTTCCATGTTGATTGTTTTAAGTCTGTCACGGGCCACAGAGGAAAGGAGCAGGGCCTCACTGCTCCAAGTCATCCTAAAAGTGGTCTGCTTTTAATAATTCTCTCTCTCTCTCTCTCTCTCTCTCTCTCTCTCTCTCTCTCTCTCTCTCTCTCTCTCTCTCTCTCACTCTCCTCCAGGCAGAAAGAAGAGATGGGTGGAGACAGGGGGTGGGGAGAACAACAGTCATCTTTAGGAAGGGAAGGGTGGCCAGCATATAGGTTGGTCTTACTTTTTTCCTTTTTTGTGGCTTAATTGCACAAAATAGCAACATGCCCTTACTTCTCGGAAATCTCCATCTTCGAATTCTTGTCTTTTTGCATTTTCTTTGTGGCACGCAGAGGTTTATTTGGCCTGAGCGTTAACTAAAACCATGTGAAGTTGGGGCCCATGGCTTTGTTTTCCGGTCACAGTCACTCAGTATGAACAAACCTTTAGAGGTTGTTTGTGTCTAGTGTGAGACAGTAAATATATGAGTTTGTTCTAAACCAATGTGTAAATAAGCATTCATTCTATTGTATTGTGTTGAAAAGTGTTGCATGACAGAGCTACAACAATAGCACTTTATTTTATGATCATTTCAATACATTCATAAATTGATAAATTGCATCCATCTAATGCTATACATTAATCGTGAATTTAATTATGAATACTGTTTTTTATGGGGGGTGAGGGATCAAAACTGTTCTACTATTTTACTATTCCACTCACACATAATAGACTAATAAACCACATGAGGCCAGTGTACAAGCACTATAATATGTCTACAATATTCTCACAGTCACAGTGTATTTGTGGTACTAGGTAATGGTAATAGTGAATAAATTCAATTCAGTTCAATACTTTATTGATATTTCAAC
The DNA here is from genome assembly GCF_902150065.1 of Myripristis murdjan. NCBI lineage: Eukaryota > Metazoa > Chordata > Actinopteri > Holocentriformes > Holocentridae > Myripristis > Myripristis murdjan. The sequence goes on along the minus strand of NC_043986.1, from coordinate 18,772,486 downwards.
CATTGCTGATTGGAATATGGTTCAGTGCTGCTCATGAAAACACAGAAACAATTTCAGAAGAAACTACAGGATTTTCTGCATGACATATTCCTATTAAAGCTTGGCTGCATAATTAGTGTAGTACTTGGAAAATAAAGGTTTGCTGTCACCTTCTTTTTGTGAGGCCAAACTGGGATAAAACACCAGTGGAATAATTGTCTTCTTTTCACATAGGCTACAATAAGTTGTGCACTTGGTTTTTTTATGGGACATCCGTGGTTTATAAGTTTATAAGCACACTGTGCATGCAGAGCCAGGGATTCTGGGGGTCTGGAACCACCAAAATGAAAAATGTTTTAATCACACCTTACTATTTAATTTCACTGCCATTTCACCCACCGAGACTGGCACAATGAGAGGAGACATTAAGATATCTGTTTTGGTAATAGGTTTCAATGTCCATACTGTTCTTTGCAGAGAAGTGTGACAGAGTCTACATAACGTGGGATTCATAGGGACAAAAATAACAAAACTCCCTGGTCAAATTGCACAGGGGGGGGGGGGGGGGGGGGGGGGGGGGGGACTTGGGAATTCTTTAACCTGCCCACTAGGTTAGAAAATTTCTCATTTCCACTCCCTGCGAAAGTAAAGGTGCGCCACCAGCTGGTGAAACCACTTTGCCTGAGTGTCGCATGACAAAAGACAGGACAGGTCTGGTGGGAATTAAGCAGGTGTGACTCGGTGGGTGGCGAACGGCAACGAGCACACTGCTTCTAAATGATTTCCCTGCTGTTGTCTCAACAAGCTAATAAGTCATCCATGAGTTTTATGATTAACCATTGTACTGGAGCTGCTCTGATTGGATGGCAGCTTTTCAATAGGAAGTAAAAAAAAAAGGCATGTGAGAAACAGTGTTGCAGCGATATTGCCTTCCGCAATCCCCATAATCCGCAAGTTGTGACTGCCGACACCGTGTTGTTTTTAATGGTGCAGAGCCGATGATAGTGAACTTGCAGGTAAAGTCCGTCATGTCAGGTGACGGACAATGAGGAAGACGGGAGGCAAACAGTTTCACTTTCATCAGATCAGACAATCTTGAGAGGTCCCACACACTTCCTGATCGCCACAACTTTAGTGACAGCAGTGTGAGAGTTGTTCAGAAAGCGCAGACGAGACTGGATGGTGCAACAGTGAGAAATGGATTATGTACGAGCGCAAGAGTCGCCGCAGAGCAAGGTAAAATCACTTCCTGCTGTTTCCCTTGTACCACAGGAGACCCGGGGGCTGAACGGTGCCCTGCGGTAAAAATGGCACGGATAGCCACAGGTAGAATAACCTTCCTGCCCCCTGTGACCAGAAAGCACGTAATGTAGGCCTGTATAAGACTGACCTACATCAACATATGGTGTTTGATTAGTTGGGAAAAAGAGACGACTCATTGCTGGCTCAGTGCCAAGACGGAACGTTATGAAAAAAAAAAAAAGAACCAAAAATCTTATAAAGGATGCAGGAGGATATTTAACAGCAGGAGGAAACTAGGCCTATACCACTATCACAAAAACTATGACTCCCTATTGGAATGATACAGAAATATTATAGTAGAACCATTGGGGATTTAAAAATGCGAAAAAATACAAGAACAATATGGTTGCTGTAAAGTCACTGAGCACCACAGACAGGCTTTAAGATTATTATAATGTCCGTGTGTCTTAACCACATAATCATCTTAAGAAAGCTGCTTTCATAATGCTTCAGTATCCACTTGCATTGTAATATATGATAGGAGGGCTAATTATATAAGACCATATATATATATATATATGACTTATGCAAAACTCAGTGCCGTCTCTGTGTAGGGCTCCGTGTGGCACCGGGAGCACAGTGATGAGTTTGCTGACAACAGGCCAAGTGATGTCTCTCTGAAATCTCCCACTCAGGTAGGCTGCTTCCCCCTCTCCAGCTGCTTCCTCTCTGCAGGGACCACATGCCCCAACATGACCTTTCCACACTGTAAAATTATTTTTTGCTTTCTGTATAAGTGTCACTGTCTCATACTTTGGGTGCTGCCGTTAATTCAGGATGAGACAAGGCCCTTCAGAAGAGTGAGAAGCCCGTCCAGACCGAGGGCGTGGACGTCCAGTTCGTACAAGCCGAGGACAGGAGGAGGATTTTACAGGCCTCGGTGAGAGGAGGCAGCTCTTGTGTTTTGTTTTCCTCCAACAGTTTGTTCCCTTTTCTCCCGTGGAAGGGAATTACACTATCTGTTCTAATTTATCTACAGTAGAGGTGTCACGATACAAGAATTATGCTAGTTGATACCAAAATAAGTGAAATACCACAATTCTTGATACCTGATTTGATACATGATAAAACCAAATCCCATTCAGTACACACCCCTCCCTAAAAACTTGGTATAAACATCAACAAGTAAACAGAAACTTTATGTGTTTCAAGTAATTAACAAATAGGCTAAGGCCATGTGGGATCAGATTGTGCCGATAGTGCCAATAGCCTTTTAATTGCACTAATATTGCTGTCATCTACAAAATTTTGGTGTGAGACTGTGTGTGACTTGGCACTGTGTTGATTCTCATGACATCCCTAATCTATGTAATACTGACAGTGGGAATGAGGATGATCGTTTTGAAAGTTTCCCCTGTATCATGTAGTTTTCCGAGAGATGAGCAGTCCTTCCGGAAACCTGGCGTTGGCCTCCAGCGCTACCACCATCTCAGCCACGGGCCTTACTTCCACCGGAGAGATTACTTGCAGGCTAAAATGAAGCACACTTCACAGAGGGACCGGGAGACGGAGCGGGAGAGAGAAAAGACAAAACAGAGGGACAAGGAGAGAGAGAGAGAGAGGGAGAAGGAGCAAGACTGGGAGCAGAAGAGTGAGCAGAGGAGTGAGCAGAGACAGGGCACTGAGACAAGCTCACCTCCAAAAGAAAGCGCCGGTGAGTTTACCTCTCTAACAAACGGCTGCAAAAACAACACACAGAGACACGCGCCTCATTTCGGCTATACCTGGAGGCTGCGTGTTCACATTTCCCCGTGGTATCAGGTGCATCAGGAACAAAATGAATTTCACAGCTGCAAGTAATGTTATGAGCAATACCACAGAAAGCACTACACACACATGCAGGCATGATTGTGCAAACGCAAGAGCAAACATAGGCTCACCCACACATACATGTATGTATGTATTTATATAAGCATATACAGTGAATTTATGTACAGTGCTGTATATTTGTGCACTTTATGGAGTGACCATTGGGTGGCACTGTAGACAAGCAGTGGCACTTCTCCATTTCCATGACGACTTTGCATTACAAATATTTATAAGGGTTTTTTTTTTTTTTTTTCCCACCACAGAATGTGATGGTAGGTAGTCAGATTCAGGTTGCAACAACCGATGTTACATAATCTTGATTACAAAGAAGCTTTAGCCTAGAATTAACAGATGAATTATGTCATCGGATGATTAACAGTTTCCCAGTGAAGCGATTACACTCATACCATCACATATTCTTCAACACATCTCATGGACTCTGTGCACTTATGTCATATATGGGAGATACAGTAGATACCTGATTATTATCTAATCATCTGCCAGTGCAAGATCTGTTATTATGAATAAAGAATAACAATTTAGATTCAGAGGATAAGTAGTAACAGAATAATGTAGAGGTCTGTTGTGTGTTTTTGTTGGAGTTGTTTGGTTTGGTGAGGTTAATGTTTCAGATTGTTACTGATCCTCTGGTGCTGTGGTATCGCATTTTTATCGACTGTAGAATTGGTGTTTTTTTTTTTTTCCCTTTCTTTTAATTTCTCTCTCTCACTCTGCCACTGTATCTATGCGCAGACTGCAGCACTGTGGAGGTGTATGTGTGTGTGTTTATGTGTGTGTGTGTGTGTGTGTGAGAGAGAGAGAGAGATAGAGAGGGAGAAAGAGAGAGAGAGAGATGGGAACAGGTTTCTTTGTGTGCCTGAGTGATGGTGCGATGATGGTGACTCATTGCTGGTGTGTGCGTGTGTATGCGTGTGTGTGTGTGTGTGTGTGTGTGTGTGTGTGTGAGAGAGAGAGAGAGAGAGGGAGAGGGAGAGAGAGGGCAGGCAGCCAGCAGTATATAATGAGCCGTAACAAAGCTATTGCCTCACACAGGAACACTGCAGTTCAACGTTGCGAGGCAGATTTCTCAAATCACACCCAGCGGATTCTGCTTAAAGAAACATTAATTTTAGCCCCCACTGCTTGCAGACAATAAAACTCCCCTTCTGATGGCAGATTGAACAGAGAGAACGAGATTAGGAGACTTGAAACAGAACAGAAAGCTATGTGTATGGCGTCGAAAAAGAAGACCCCTCTAATGTGTCAGAGCCGCCTGGGTTTAGATAGGTTGCATTAATTCTCTGTGTGTGCCGTGTGTTGTGTTTTATTGATCTCATGTGGTTTGTCTGTTTCCCAGCTACTTGGGGACCTTTGTTCCCCAGGTCTATTTCCAGCAGAGACAAGGAGAAGCAGTTCACTGTGAGTTCACAAGCCACAAACCTGCTCTGCTTTTCCATTTCTTTGACATTTCTCTTATGTCCAAGAGTATGATAGAAGCTCAGCCGTCACTTAAAAACACATGATCAAAACGCTGGTTTTCATTTTGTCCCACAAGACCAATTTAAACCATGACAAAAACTCACATGGCAGTTCTCTTTGTTGATTGTTTTTATTGAGATATGACATGTAAACACAGCTTTTTCAACATGAACCGATGGGTAGGCAATTTTAAAAATGTAACAAGAAATTTGCCTGCAGTAAAACATTTTCTGTGATGTGGACCTTGATACAATGTCATGGAAAAGGGGGCACAACACCAAAAACAAACTCAAAACAAACAAGAATATAGTCTTTTGAGATTTTGAAATTGTGTTGGTCAATATTTTATCTAAGAAGTATTAATTTCACCTCCCGCAGTTGATCTGTCCACTCAGGCCATTTAGTGAATACCAAGATTACAGCTGCAGTCGAAAATTTTGAAATTGAAAGTCAGGATGATTTTCTTGGCCGACCTAGACTCAGCAAGGTGAGGAGCAGAGCAGGACATGATTATCTCATGCAGCCCTGCGAGTGTGATGAATCATGTATGGCTGCGGCTGCTTTTTAACATTGGAGTCACAGTGCAGAGAGGAAGAAGAATCAGAGCCTGCTTTCTGATTTGTCTGATTCTATGGATCAATACTCAAATCAGAATTATGTTAGGACTGCTTCTGGAATTGCTCATAAATCGAGCCTGTGGCAAACAGTATTTGTGTAAATGTAGATGAATTGCCACATGTAATACTATAATTAATATAGTAACCTAACCAAGACATTATCATGAATGCAGCATCTGTTTTTTTTTTTTTTAGAAATCAAAGTTTTACCTTTTCATTATACTAAATATTCCTGCATGTCTGTGTTGTTTTACAGGTGTTGGGGATGAATAAATATATAGGTACACCTTCAAAATTTATAAATCCTTAGCCTTAGTGTTAGAAGCATGCTCTTAGATAGCTGCCATGTGGAATTACAGTGTAGTCATTTGACGACTGCTTGCCTATTCTGGTCATATGTCATCATGTTTTTGGCTGACTGTTTTAATTGCCGCATTTTCCCCTTCTCTTGTCTCGCCGTTTGCACAGGTTTCTCAGGAGAGTGAAAGAAACCAAAGCAGAGAGCGAGATCACAAAGGAGGCAAAGGCAAAGAACGAAGTCGAGACAGAGAGCTCTCTTCAACTGTAAGCCAGGCAGCAGCACGAAACAGAGCCATCCAGCAGAAGAGGAGAGAGATAGAGGAGGTAGAAGAGTGCCATCACACACATAACAGCACACACACTTTGGGAAGGGGGATAGATACAAACAGATAGGGAGAGATAAAAGATCTGAGAGAGAGAGAAAAATAGAGGGAGGAGGGAAAAGCTTGGAAAGCACCGGGAGAAAGAGATGAGAGGGGGAGAGAGAGATTTGCTTTGTGTAGTCTAAACAGTATTTTTGAAATACCGAGCCTGAGGCAGCTTCAGTGCATTGTTATTGTCTTGGCTTTGTTGTTGAGTCCAGCGAAGAAGCTCTCATTCATCACCCGACTGGACCGATGGGGATAGATTATTAATTTCAAATCGAGCAAAACCTTGAAGTGTTTCGAGGCTGTTTATGCTGCCTCACCTGCATCGCACAGCGGCGCTGGGACACATTGACTCAAACACACGTGCTTTAATGCTGTCTTCAATGTGACAGCACATCACATGAAGCTCTGCTCATAGACACAGTGTGTATGTGTGTGTGTGTGTGTATGTGTGTGTGTGTGTATGTGAGAGAGGGAGACAGGGTGAGAGAGTGAGAGTGAGAGAGAGAGAGAGTGAGTGTGCGCTTCCACCCACTTGACTGAAGAGATGGCCTCTTGCTTTTCATATCTCCATGGTTACGGGAGAAGGTAGGCTTTGCAAGAAAGCAGTCTGGCAACAGGTAGCTGATGCAAAGTTGTGCACAAAAATTCACACATATACACACAGCCACACACAAGATACTTGTGTGAACAGTTGCCTGCTTATGAGTGTATCCCTGGATTGTTCATCTATTCAGTGGTAACGGTGTACACATGACGAGACTTCTCGTTAGTGTTTACTTGTTTGTTATACTCTCTTCTCCTCCTCTTCCCCCATTTGTTTTATCCTCATCTTAATTTTCCATTTCCACCAGCTCTTTCTCTCTCCTTTTGTCCCTCCCCTTCTACTCAAATTCTCCTGGAACCTCAGTTTAACAGGCTATATAACCATGAATGTGTGCGTGTGTGTGTGTGTGTGTGTGTGTGTTTCCAGGTGTATCATCAGGACTGCGAAACGTTCAGTGTGGTGGCGAGGATGCTAATAGCCAAGGATCCCTCGCTTGAGAGTCCCATCCAGTCCTCTCTGCAGCAGAACCTCAGGGAAATAGGCCTGCGCTGTGTGGAGGCCATGGAGAAATTTATCGAGGAGTATGACTCCAGGGAACCCTCGACGCACTAATCAAACATACGCACAACACACACCTCTCATCTTTCCTGCCTGCCGTCTTTAGCATACATACCCCTGGTAAATGTTGACACTCTTCTTTCAGGTGGTTGAACGGCGCCTGTGTGTGTGTGTGTGTGTGTGTGTGTGTTTGTTTGGTATGCCAGCGGCTGTAATGAGCTCGTTTGTCCTTGTCTGCTGCCTGGTCAAAGTCACTCTTGGTGTTAAGCCGTCTGGTGGCTCTGCTTCGACCTGCATGTTTTGCGTGACCACTGCTGAAATGTGAATCCTCAATTTTCATAATGAGTATTCTGCATTCCTTTTGATGTTGAGACTGTGATGATTATAAGAAAAAAAAAACTGTGGATATATTAATCAGAGGCGTCTTGAAGTGTAAGAAGCAAAAAAGGGCTTTTTTGATGTTTACATGACTGATGTTCATAATTTATCGTTATCACTCACTGGCCACTTTTTCTAAATCTTTTCTAAATCTGCTTATATTCATGGTACATTAAATATGAGATGATTAACAGTTTGCCCAGTGACTTATTTATAGATGAATGTAGTCATAGTGGGTGATTTATTTATGGGTTAGTAGGTGACTAAACCAGGGATTGCTATTTGTACATTAAAAAATGAGTGCAGATTCCTTTTGATGTTTGATCATCGGAGCAGACCGCTCTTGAGCAGATTGGGTTGTCTTATCAGAGATTAGACAAAAAGTCAGGAGGGAGAGAACTCGTCACTCGAAATAACTCAGCCAACCTCTCCACAACCAGACGAAAACCACAACCAACCAGAGAGCTGAATATAAGATGCAACTTCCTGGTGGATCATTGAAGTACACTTTATTTTCAATATAAGACAACAACAACAAATTGACATGCAAGTCTCCCTATCTCTACATCATGTTATACAAATAATGATTCTTTAGATACAAAATATAATATATAAATATTTAAGACCATATGTACATAACATTTACATTACTACATCCATTACTTTAATAACATTTTTATTACTATATATACATTTAACAGGTATCATTCTTTAATTTATTGTAATTATTATTATTAGTAGTAGTATTTTTAATCATCTATAGGTAACTCAAAAAACAAAGCATGTTGCAGAAGAGAAAACGGGACCATACCTGACGTTACTGTGCCTGAATGGCCGAGGAGCGGAGGCTATCTAGCGCTCTGTCCTTGGTAAAGCATGGAGAGCAGGCTATGTAGAGCACAAGTTTCAACAGACTATTTGTACAAGGTGATAACAGGGCTAGCGAGCCAACACTATATTCCAGCAGCATTTGGATTCCACTGAGGTAAACAAAGACACAGCTTGGAATCTAGCACGTAGCTTTCACTATCCCAACACAATTTCTGATTTGTCCACATAGAATAAGTTTACTGCCCAGAGCTCGGAGCGTTAAGCTGTCCAGAGCCGCCTGGATCACTGCAGTTATACCAATATGTCCCTTTAAATCTGTAAAGGGGATGTTCATCCTCTCTTGTACATGGGTACACACACAGACACACACACATACACCATTTACCCATTATTTGCCTTGACCAGACTATATTTAGCAGTTGAATTCATCAGTGCTTCCTTGTACCATCATCTGATTCTCATCTCCATCATTGTAAACATTTCTGTTGTGTAAGCCAGCTAAGCTTCCTCTCATGATTAGATCATACCGTGTAGGTGTACACAAACACTACCCGGTGTAGAGTTGTGTAAGCTCACATACATAAAAAATATGCCTTCTCCTTTCTTCCACCCCCCCCTCCTTACACACACACACACACACACACACACACACACACACACACACACTATTCCATTTCACATGCACTCACTGTCTCACTCTCACCTTCCCACTCCTTCTCTCCCTCCTCTGTTGCTTTCACACTCTTCTTACCTCTTTCTCTCTCTCCCAACTCTTTCTCTCTCCTGCTCATCCCTCTCAATCTCTTTGCTCTACATCTAGGAAATTATGCAATTTTTGCTCTTCCTCCTCTGGCGAGTGTGTAGCTGGCCATGAATCTGTCCATGCAGAGGTCCATGATGGCCCCCCATCCCAGAGGGGCTGTAGCGGTGGCGCAGCTCTTCGTTGATGTAGTGCAGCTGCACGGGCCGAGGGATGGGTTCCCCCAGGAAATAACCCTCATCTTCCTCAGACTCTGAGGTAGAGGAGCAGCTGGAGCACCAGGGGTCAGCCCCCTCCCTGTAACCATCGCCCCAGTGAGGCCCACCCAGCCCCACAGGTTGCCAGCCAGCATTCTGCAGGGTGAGATCAGAGGTGGTGCGAGGACAGGGCCGGTAGGACTGCTGTCTGCACCCGCCTGGTCCCAGGCTGAACATCTCCCTGCCGGTGTGGCCAGAGGAGAAGCAGTCGTAATCCTCCTGGACACGGCGGTAGGGCAGCTCCACCATTTGAGCAGGGCGGTCAGCCACCAGGTGTAGGGCGTTGTCAGAGCGAGAGCGGCGAGAGCGTTTGTGGTGGCGGCTACCACGGTGCTGGCCGTTACCATGGTTACCACGATGGTGTTTGCGGCGTCTTGGTTGTGGCTGCTGTTGCTGGGATACAGATTCCTGTGTGTTTATGCGCCGGCGGGGCATTCTGTCACTCATAGGAGCCATGTGAAGGTTTCCACTGCTGCCTACCAGCCCAACACGACCTTTGCCTTCAAAGGCCAGCGGCCGTGGGGCATCCCAGTACTGTAGGGGGTAGCCCACCCTCAGTGGAGCATCCATGTTTCCATAGGGACGAGAGGAGGACAGGGACTCGGTGCTGTGGAACTGGACTGAGGAGCTTAGGGTGCCCATGTTGCTCTTCTCAGACACATTCACTCCAGAGTCCTTGCTCAGGTCAGGCATAGAGAACCTGGACAGATGTTCCTGACGCTTACTGACCCCATCCAGAGAGTTACCTGTAAAAAACCATACATCTCACATCAGATGTTCATGTCATGTCATATTGCCTCATATATTGTATCATGTATTATGTCATTTATCATGTATTACTTTACCTGTAGCATTGGACATTGTCAGGGAGTCAATGGATCCATGTGGGGTCTGTTCTAGAGGAGTGAGGGGTTCATTGAAGCTCATGGCGTTAATGGGGTTTCTCCTGGTCAGGGGGGGCCTGCCGTCCCTCTGGAACCCATGCAGGCTGATGCTCCTCTTGTCTGTGAAGCCCTGGTTCTGGCTAGACATCTCATTGAAGCTCATCTGGGTGCGGAGCTTGTTGGGTCTGAACTCATCCTGGCTGTGCTGGATCCAGTTCTCATTGAAGGAGTGGCCCCTGAGGGCGGCCATAGGGGTCCTCTTGGCATTACCTTGCTCCTTCCCCCAGGAATCAGGCATCTTCCCTGGGTTGACAGGACTCTGGGCTGGAGGATTCAGGTTCTGGGTGGGATTGTAGCCCTGCCTGGGGTTACACTGCCCCAGCAGCTGTATAGGTGTTCGAGTGGGGGACGGGTCCCGTTGGGAGGTCTCATAGGCAGCAGGGGCATAGGTTTCATCCCGGCTCATCCACACTTGGTTTAAGCTCGGAGTACGACTCGGGGTGCGGCTTGGTGTGCGGCTGGGGGTTCTGCTTGGGGTCTGGCCAGAGGAGAGGCTCAAGCGGTCCATCTGAACAGACAAGGGATCGATTTCAGCAGACAGACGGTCAGGCATTGGTGGAGGAGCTGGCTGGCGGGCCTCCACACTCCTCCGTTCCTGCTCAGCATTGCGCCGCTCCTTTTTGCCAATCTTGGTGCTGTGGCGGGACTCACGGGAACGGGCACTTTGGAAGGCTGAGTCTGAGGAATCAGACTCATCTGGATCCTGATTGGTGCAGATACAGTTTATTAGTAAAATGATTAAACCGCCAGGCAAAGTAAACATATATAATGTATGAGGAAATCTACACATAAACAATTCCCTTTTATGACATACACAAAGTGTAATTTCAACCTCTGAAATGTTAGTAGCATGTTTTATTAACCACCTGTCCAGCACTGCAGGACCTTGAGCAGAAGATCTGCCCCTGCTTTGGCAGGAAGGGGCGGCCAAGCAGTGAGCGCTTGCAACGGGCACAGCAGAAACATTCTTCAGTGGCGTGCCAGTGTTGGCCATCATATGTCATCTGTCCTTGGTCAATACCTGCAGTAAAATGAGGAAAACAGATGCTTAACTTTAATCTGTTAGATACTTCTGTAGCCTCCACTGCCTTAAAATGGTCAGGTGATGGGAACTGTTTCAGCGTACTGTAAAACTGCTCTCCTGCTGAATCTATGCTGTGTGATTCTAGCACTCTTACAAATGCCAAGCGCAGTCTGAGTTTAGCCAGTAGGTTAAGCTAATCCTCATGAAACATGCCTCTCAATATTATGATGGTACTTATAGGAAGTAAAGAAATCCAGTAAACACGGAGCTTTAATCTCCTGAGGTGGAATATTTGTGACTGCACTTCCAAACGTGGTTATTCAACTGGTGAAATAACTTGAGAAGGCTTCTCACTGGACCTGCTCCTGAGCTGGGGAAAGTAATCATCTTTCAGAGCTTCCATCTGGATACAACATGGCAACCTCTGAAGCATGCTCAGTTTCCCCCACTGTTACTGGAGCCTGAGACGATAATAACCATCCACATCTCACTGCTCTGAATACGCCTCTCCACAGCTGTGTGCTACACAGGGCTCAGAGAGGGCTAATGTTGCACACACTTAAATCTGCCTCTTAGATGGCTGTTTGAGGTTTTCAAAAAGGTTGGTGTAAGAAATGTGTACCCGAGTGTTTATTTAGGTTTGTACACTTTAAATCATGAAGAAAAAGGGCAGGGAACACATTTGGAGTGCTGTACCTATATGGTCTCCACACGCGTCACAGTACTCAGCATAAAGGGACTCGAAGCAGTTGCAGCAGTGTGGCCGTCCATCCTTCATGATGTAGCGCTGGCCGCCGAGGGGGGCCTCACACTCAAAGCAACAGAAGTGCCTCATGTGCCAGTGCCTGCCCTCTGCCTCAGTGCACTCATCAGCAAAGATTATCTGCATGACCAGGACATCAAAGTCATTAGTGTAGATGTACTACGGAGGGAAACTGATCTGACTGAGATGGAGATGGAGGTGATCGGGTGATGGAAAATGAAAGATTATTTTTTAACTCAGCACAGGCTTGCTTGCCACATGTTAAGCAGAAAACAACCAGACATGGCCTCTCTGAGACATGGCAAGAATACTGAGAGATCTTTTCATTCCAGACCAGTTTAAACCCCATCCAAGCCTCTGAGCTATTCAGCCATTTCCAGCTCTTATGGGTTGTAAGCCCAGATAGGCGCACCTCATCACAGGCACAGCAGCGGGGTTTCAGCCTCTCGGCATGGTGCCGGCCACAGTAGATCTTGCCATCCTGGTAGAAGTAGATGAGATCCACCAGCAGTTCCTCACACATACTGCAGACAAAGCAATGAGGATGCCAGCATTGCCCGTGACCTGCCCTGGCAGCAAAGACCACAATGTCCCCTCCGTTTATCTGACCCCCACACTATAGGAGAGAGAGAGTGAGAGAGAGCAAGAGAGTGGGAGAGAGAGAGAGAGCGAGGGAGAGCGAGAGTGATAAGGAAATAGGGATGGGGAAAGCAAGAGAGAGATTAATGCAAAATATTTGTGTGTGTGTGTGTGTGTGTGTGTGTGTGTATGTGTGTGGGGCACTTGAATGCAATCTTTTAAGGTTGATGTGTTTTCTACTTCTAATCTGTATCATCTATCTGATGAAATGTCAAAAAAAAAGAAGCCCAGGCCAGCAAATCTGAGCATATCATTTAGAAATGGGCAGATTTATGATAATACAGATGCCTTGAATAGGGAGAAACTATCAAAAGTGTTGCACTGACAGTTGTTATCTTCTGTTTGCAAAGAGGACGACAACAGGAAAAAGAGGAAGCACTGCTGATTTTTGACTTTACCTGCTCACAGATGGCCCCATTGATGGTGAGGGGGAAGGGACGGACATTTCCGCGGCCCAGGTTCTCTTTCTTCCGCTGGTTGCTGAAGAGCTTAAGCTCTCTTTTCTCCTCATCATCCAGACCATTACAGTAACGCACCTGACCAATACAATTCATAATCATTCAAGTGGGGTTGCCACATCTGTCCTATTTATCAGAAAGATAGAATGTCTCTAGCTTCTGTAAATCACAGTAAAACACACAAACTGTTAATGTATAAATGAGCGAGGCACTGACTGCAGTATGAAACCTTCTGTACCTCATTATCATGTGGTGGCAACTGATGAAGCAGCTGTTTGATGCGGTATTTCTCTCCAGGGCTGTTTATATAGGGAACCTTTTCTTCTGGTAGGGAGTTGTAATACTGATGCACCTGAAACAAACACCCAAATCAAAGCTGATGGCTCTGAAAATAACTGCACACTTGTTCAATAAGTAAGGCTAAGGCAAAAGTTCTGCTGTGGTATTCCTGTAGCCATGGTAACTGACTCACTATGCACTGCACTGAGGTAAAACTAGGCTGGTTCACATAATCTAACCTGTTTCATGATTTCATTTTAGTTGTGGTAACTGGTAACATACCTGAAAATGGTTTAAAAAAAAAAAAAAACCCACCCATATGAATCTGAAAGCAGTTTCAAATTAATTTATCATGGTTTGTACCCGCACACGGTTTGTGTTTTTGTTCTGCCTTCCATCATCATTGTCCTTGAAAATCAGTGTCTGGATTTGAAAGTTGTGTGAGACAATGAGTGCTGTGCTACTGCGGCAGATGCAACCTTGGACACTACCAGGCTCCTTTATTTTTTAAATGTTAGCATTCAGATTGCTGAGGAGACCTGAGTTTCTCTCCTGCATACTGTTTTGCATTTAGCCTTCATCCTGTCATAAGGAATATGTATGTTGGCATCCACTGACTAGCACACCTTTTTCATTCGCACGTTGGTGGGTGACATGAGCAAAAACTACTCACAGTCAGTGGTTGAGAAGTGCACACACCCATCTGGTGGCACAAAGCATTCTCGTTATTTACTAATCTGTTGTTTTTAGCGTGACGTTAATCATAGGTGTGGACTTGAGTCACATAACTTGGACTTGACTTGGACTCAAGTCACAAAATCAAGAGAGACTTGCAACTTGCCTTTGACTTTAATAACAATTACTAATGATTTAACTTTGACTTGAGACGTTCTACCTTCTATCTCTCTGGATGTCTGCCTTTCCCAAAGCCAAAGATTAAAAATCAAACAAATTAGCCCTGCTTGCTCAGGCTGTGAGACTACTAAATGCACCATCTGCACTCCTCCATGTTTAATGATTTTATTTTCTATACAATCAATTGATCAATCAAGAGGGAACCACACTTTAATCATTATTCAACCTGTTGTATAATGACCAACAAACTTCCTTGTATCCTTGCAGGTTCCCTAGTGGTATAAACAACATGACTTTAATTGACATTAAAAAATCAGCTCTTTGTATGCCAGATCCACAGTGACCCACAGCTAGTCAGCTGGTATTTAAAGCTCATAAAATCAGTCAACAATCAGCTAAGTCTAATGTAAGTTGGGAGAGGAGAAAATGAAAAAAATGAAGACCTCACATACACACACAGCTGGCCCTGCCATTTTTTTTTTTTTGGAGTAAACCAAATGCAGAAGTACCGTTTAGGATTTTTTTTTCATATACACCCAAATTGATAAACAGTTAAAATAGACTTGTAAGTTAGAATGGGGTGTGCTAATGGACCACGTGCAATAATTTGCATGTACAGGGCAGGCAAAATAAAATATTAAATCATTAAATTATGATTGGTCCAGAGTGAATTAAGACTTGTTAAGGACTAAAACCTCAAAGTTCAGGACTTGGAACTTGAATGCCAGGACTTGAGACGTACTTGCGACTTGCAAATCAAGGACTTACTCCTACCTCTGGTGTTGACACCTATTTTGCTGAAATGGCTGTGAGCTCCAATTTAAATATTGCACTTAACATATTTAAAGCACACAGAGTCACATACTGTATTAAGACTATACTACCAACAAAAGCACAACAATTTCTAGTGCATTTCCACATTTTCTTACACAACAGTGACACACGCTCTTGTCAGCCTGTCTCTGCTACTTCAAATGATGAAAAATGTGTTTAAGTGTGGTAGAGAGCGAGAGAGAGATAGGGAGCCTCCCCTAAGATTCTCAGTGTCCCACTCACTTGGTTATCCTACGCCATGGAGCATGACACTGAATTTCATTGCAACAGAAATGACAGTGGTTTTTGAAGGAGCGAAAAATGGGGAACCTTTTTAAGGGGCTGCAGTTATATTATTATTGAGTGTTTCCTTCTCATACTGTACAGACCTTTTTTATGTTTTCTGGCAAGCATCTGGCCAGACAAGTCGTAAAAATAGTTTTGAGTGGACCTCCTGGTTAGTATTTTCACTTAACAGCTCTATTTTGAGTTCCCTGTCATTTTGCTGTAGATAATCTCTGGGTAGCTCTAACTAACCATTTGCTGCATTGCTAAGCTCTTACACTTTATTTCACCGACAAACTTGATCATATTATTAGTCCGTGAATGGGATTATATAAATGTAATCAAAGATTATGTCAGGACGGTTATTCAAACTATTAATGAACATTCAAAAGATGTGTCTGTTGGGTAACTGGCACACATTTAGTCGGCAGTAAGACAGTTTGGCCAGGCGCCACCACATCTGGGGAAGCAACTCTGGCAGAAACATAACAAGTAAAATACTTGAATTACAGGACACCGTTAGAGCCAAATAATGAAACAGTGCATGAAATTAAAACTCTGTTGTTGCTGTTTATATTTGTGTCAGCATTACTCATGAATTGGTGTTACCAAATGGGGTTTGAATTCGTTTGGAGTTATTTTCACGGCTTTTATAACGTTCATTTCCAAAGTACATAGGATATGAAACAGCCATATTCCTATATATATGTAATTTTTTTTCATTTTGAAGCAGTGATAGTGTCTAAACTAGATACTGTAACTGGAAAAAACACAGATTTTAACATTAAATGAGAATGATTGATTATTTTGTTTGACAGTGTGAAGCACAGGAATGTCACCATACAGTACAGGGAGAAATGTACAGCTGTCACACTCGCATCCATCAACAAGAAGTGACAAGCATAAAAAATCATTACATTCAATTATACAGAAAACCAACAGGCTGCTCCAGTTTCCTTCATCTCCTGTTGGATGAGAGGAGCTGCAGCCTCTTTCAGTATCCTGTCAAGATGGCTGACTGGAGAAAATGACTGTTATCAGCCCAGCCTGTCATCTGTTAACAGAGCCCTAGGAGGCCTGCTGCATTACAACGCTGCACTTACTAAATAAAGGCAGGAAGGGTTTAAAGCCTGACCCAATACAACCTAGCTGAACACAACCATTTTTATTTGAACTGCGGATCTCCTAACGGGTAGATGCAGTGGGAAAAGAAAAACAAAGCATTGAAAGGCATTTAAACTGCAAATTAGTCCTGGCGAGGCACCTTGGAATGTCCATGCATAAACATTTTGTTGATCATGGTCAGTTTGAGCCATCCAGATATTTACTAGCTCTCCATTCAGTGTGGTTTATATGTGCAAGGCTCTAGACTATGAATCTGTATACAATAATCTTAAATGAAAAAAGAATGGTTATATATACCAAGTATCTAAATAATCATCTTTCACTACTTTCATTCATTTTTATAAAAGGGGAAAAAGCAAATTCTTGCTTGATGTTGCTTTGAGTTGAGCAATTCCATTGACGGTGATTGGGAAAGTCGGCCACTGTCAAGGCACAGGCCCATTGCTTATGGCATATGGGACATCACTTTTCATGATATCATTACTGAACACATCACAAACTTATATAATTGAATAATTAATTAATAATCTAACAACAACAACAACAACAACAACAACAACAACAACAATAATAATAATAATAATAATAATAACAATAACTTGCATCACAAAGTAATTAAGACAATGTAGCATAGTGTCATCTCTGTTTTTCAAATGATAAATTGGTCCACGGCTCCTTTTTATAGCTTGGTTCTGGGTGTCATTCTCTTAGATTGTGACCTTGGTTTCGACAACGTGGCAGCTTTAACGCTGACAGTTCTGAAACTTCCTCACAGTTATTCTTCCATGAAATGTCTGATGGCTAATTCTCTGTGATACGTGCGCGTCATCCCTGCCCTTCCCTCTCTCCCCTGCAGCCCCGTACGACTAAAACAGCATGAAGGGGATTTAAAAACAATAACGGTCCGCTGTCTTGTTTTACTCCCTTGTTTTCAGATCAGTGAATTTTCCATCTCAGATAATTAGGAAAATGTCACACTAAATGACGCATTATCATGCCAATAATTAAATTCATCTGACCGATACAGTTCAATTTGATGTGGTCTGGCGACACCGGACAAAAGGTGACTCAAAATAAAGCATTGGCTGATGTAGACCTCATGCTTACCAAGTGCAACAGTATGGTTATGGGTGGGTGGCTGTTCAGTTCTGAGTGAAGGGAATGAGATGTGAATGTGCGCTGCTTTTCACACGTAACTTGAATATCTGTGATTTGAAATTTGAGGAGTGGGAAACTATACAGCTGGTTTTGTGTGTACCTGTTCGGGGCTGAGTCCAGGAGGAACCCAGGCATATTCCTCCAGTGCACATCCAGAGTCATCATCAGAGGTGGAGTTCCTCTGGAAGTCATACATCAGCTTGGTGATGGTCTTCTCCATCTCCAGAGGCATGGCCGTCACAACATGCTCCTGAGCTTAGCTCCTACAGTGAAGACAGGTGTTCCTGTTGTGGGCGGAGATGAGAGAAGTAGAAGGAGTGTGGGGGGGAAAAGAGACAAAAACGAATAGTAAGTGAATGCAAGAGGGAGGAGTAGGGGAAGGAAAAGAGGAAAAGACAAGACAAAAACTAGGGATGCAAAGAGAGGGAATAGAGAGGATACATTTTCTAGACTATATCCAGAAACTGCAGGTTCAGATTCCCTGGTGGTGTTTATCAGCTGCACCAGGGCTGCTGCAAAATGAATTACAGTGTTGGAAGCAATTTATTATCAACAATATTATGAGTAGCACAGTGCACAGTCTAACACACAGAGGCAACACCCTCAGTGGTCCAGATCCTCTAAATAAAGAAAAAGGATCTAAAAACTCATGTATAGTCCGGAAATTAGCACACTGTGTACGTGCTGATGGCTTTACAAGAGTTTGGAGGGTGCATAGATTAATTTGAGCCACACATGGCAAAGTCAGAGGAGATATAGAGAGGGAGGGCTTTCCGACTGAGAGAAGAACAGCTGCACACATTACTAATACATGAATGATTAACAGGCTAGGTATTGCTTCCACTACCAGAAATGTGTAACTAAAATGCAATTAATTTAGTTAGCAATTTGAATATTTAGTGCGGTAACAGCAACAGCACAAATGAGTCGCAACTGTTAATTTCACGTTGCTTGTCGCTTTAAATGATGGGTGGAGGGATATTAGAGTCAGTCAAACAGTCCAAATGGAAGAAACAATCTCTGCAACAGCAGCAGCTCCTAATGTGGCTTTGAAAAAACCCTGCAGAGATTACTGACATTGTGAGGCTGTTGTGTATTCACAGCGTACACAGTCTGATCAGCATCAAACTGAGAACCGAGCAGGAGGGTCTAGACAGTCAGTTTTTGTATTTTTTTTTTTTTTTTTCTGTTTGAGTCTCAAGGTTGTAGATCAAGGTCATGCCAGTAACAAAGTCCTTGTAGAACC
Organism: Myripristis murdjan; assembly: GCF_902150065.1. NCBI lineage: Eukaryota > Metazoa > Chordata > Actinopteri > Holocentriformes > Holocentridae > Myripristis > Myripristis murdjan. The sequence continues at coordinate 18,753,712 of NC_043986.1, read as the reverse complement.
TACATGTTTGTCCGTGTCTATTTAAGAATGAAGCCCAAAAATTTCTGATTCCAAATGATTTTTGTCAAAAAATATGACTGGCCTTCTGTGGTGGTTTCAGGCAGCAACACTATTTCAGTTCCGCAGATTAGAAAACACAGAAAGAGCGAGTTTAAGCGCAGTGGCCAGGAACAGCAGACATTTCCACAGACTGAGTGAGTCAGCCTCCATCCAGCAGAGCTGACTACTGTTTATCTCTCTAAGATGGGTGCTGCTGATTCCTTTATGCGGAGGGATCGCAGGTACGTAACCTCAAGCCCGTGGCCTGGCCTCGGGCCGTCCTTCATTAGTGTATGAAGGCTCAGTGAGGAGAGTGACAGAGAGGCCTCCTGGGACATCTGCAGCCTGTTGCACCAGTTAAACTTCAGTTCAAAGTCAGACTAGTTGTAATGCAAATGTTCACTAAGTTAACACAATATTAAAAGTGGTTGCATCAGCTAAAATAGCTCTCTTGTAGAGCTAAGTAAAAATTACACCGACATCCTGCTTTGTGTAAAGTCTTCTATGCAATATTCCTGGTGCATTGATTTGATTAATGGGACAAAATTTGTGGAGGACGCAGAGGAACAAATACTAATATTTTGTAATTGGCTCAATGAAATTAGATCACTGGAATGATAAAAAAAAAGACTACAATTTAGGTATCTGACATTAGATGAAGCATTGCTTTCTAAAACTATTAGTCATAACAGAATTTGTAATAGGCCTTTCTCAAAGGCGTCTTCACCATTCAAATGAACAGCTACACCTTCTGATATTACTCCAATTGTCATTCTTACTTACGTACACAGATTTATGTAATGGTGTGGGAGACAAATTTATCCTGATATATGCTAGATATTGTACCTGTTGGTTTACATTTGGTTATGTTGAATTAGCAAATTGCATCCTCTTTTTCTATCATTCTCGGTAAGCTGTTTTTTATTAACTTGTTTGAGGAATGAGAAATTAATTTAGGCACGCTCTTAATCAGAAACAGAAGTGTTAGTCTATAGGGAATGTTTTGGTTAGGGCTCCCTTTAAACTCTCACCAGTTTAAAAGTTTCCCTTAAATCTCCCCTGTGCATTTTTTACACATAACATCAGTGTAAAATTAACTTGTTTTGACATAATGTTGGGAGTATTCTTTACACCCTAACTTACGACTGAATGCACGTTCAGCTGGTGCAACAGGCTGCTGATGAGTGTGTGAGTTTTGACGTAATACACACTCGCCAGGCTGAGTGGTTAGTCATAACACACACTCCTCTGTTCTTCCCCAGCAACACAAGAGGAGAGGAGAGCCGGTCCAAGTTGTGAACTTCTGTTTCCTGGAGGAGGCGTACTTCTGGGCAATTCATGCTTCAAAAAGAAGTGCTGATCTATATTTTGGGGGAAAAGAAATATTAAACTTTTTTTTTATATATTTTCTAATTTTCTACATTTTTATTACATGTTTGCCATCCTCAAGGTGAACACAGCGTCTTTTTGTTTTATGGTTTGCCTCTTTACACTCTCCAGTCACATTGTGCCTGGCTCAATTTCTCAATTTTGGATAAATGCAATATACTTTCAAGAGTGCCTGTCCCCATAGTGTTAATTATTTTACGCTGAAATGTTTTTTTAATCCCTACAGAAATGCATCAGATAATACCCTGATTAATTTAATCTAATCTATCAGCAACATCTATGCACTTAAAAAGTCATTCCTTATCAAATTCATTCCTTATCTTGACAGAGGGTGAGCCTGACGTGATCCTGGTCTAGTAATCCGGTATTTACCAGTTCATCTAAGGATTCTCTAGCCTGCAGCGTCTGTGATGTTGAAGAAACCATTAACATTATGATTAAAAGTCATTTGAGTGATCGATATGTTCAAGCACAGCAATAAGATGATTCTAGGATCCAAAGTCTGTCAGACAAATGTAAGCCACTGGGAGCCAGGAATCGGTAAATCTTCATCCCACACAGAGAGACTGCACCTGGTGACTTCACTGACTTGTACAACGTCACCCAGAGAAGAGGGACTAATGTGATGCAGTCTTTATATTGAATAAAAACCTGCAGACTTCTGTCTATCGAGACCACATGACTGCCTTTTCTACAATGATGGTGCCAATCTCTCAATCCACTCCCAGTTTTCATCTGTTTCTGATCTTTAATCTATCATTTAATCCTGATTAGTACCAATAACCTTGGTGCCCCAAATTATAAATGCTGTTGAAATCCTAGAGCAAAAGCAAAAGGATAACTACCATTCGGAAGGGTGAGCCACAGTATACCAACTTGTCATCTGGTATTTGATGTTTTCAAATCTATTTTTATTTTGATGCATGATGTTAAGAAGTAAGAATAACTCTCCCTCTCTGTAGGGTCATGAAAATGAATAATTCTGTCCTATTTATAAATACTGTAATTATTTCAGTGAAACATAAGAAGTGATTGTATTGAACAAACGGTTGAAAAGAAAAAAAAAGCTTACTGCCGTCACATAATATTCTCATGGTGATAATTGCATGGACACTGCCTTATCCTGCTGTTTACAGTTTTTCACCCTGTTGAAAGCAGTCTGCTGCGGTCAGAATATGTTTCTGTATTGAAAGGCTATTAAATTGGTTGGCTGAAGTGATTATTTTTAGGACTAAGCTACAACTTTTAGAACAAATAATACATTTAATTTGGGAAATGGGCATTGTTCAAAGTCACTTAAAAAATTTGAATTTAAAATGTCCAAAAAAGTCCAGCAACTTTTCGAATCAATGCATTTAACATGATAACGATGCTGATTATTTTAACCATATACGGTTACCAGGAAATGAAAAACAACTAGTCTCGTCCAATCCATCCCTCAGTGAGGCAGCAGTCTGCCAACTGCAAGTCAGTTAGAAAAACTCAGCGAGTTGCCTTGGCAACCAATTGGTGTGCATCGTCCTGAACAACGCCCATTTGCCAGTGACTGAAAAAACGTATGATTTTATTGACTAACTGTGAATCCACAGCACAAAGAAAAAAAGCATCTGAAGTGAGAGGAGTGTAACATGTTTATTTTACCTTTTCTTCAGGGTGTTGTGAATTTACCTTTCAAATGTGCCCCTCTGACAACTTAAGCAAGGTAATGGATATGGATGGTTATGTAATGGATGATGATACCTAACGATGTCATGTTTTACTGATCATCCATCATGACTAATTCTGATGACTATAACAATGAAAGATTGAACTGTTCAGTGTTAGCATTATCATTAACTCTGCTTCAGTCAGATTCCATCAAAAGTCTCTCAGACATCTCTGACGGTAAGACACAATTTATACACAAATGAAAGAAGCAGATTAAACAAAATGATGCCTCTGCTGAATACGTATTGAATCTGGAAACAGAGGTAGAGATGTTTAAAAAAAGGAGAAACAATAGATGGAGGGCTGTAGATGCAGTGTTAAGAGCAACGCTTTTCCTTTTTCACGTGTCATGCTTCACCCACCTCCCTCCTTCCTCCTCCCATCCTCATGTGGTTCTGACAGGCTCTGTGTGGGTGTGCATGAGAGAAATAAAGAGAAGGAGAGGGAGTGATGGAGAGAAAAAGCTCTTATTTATGTAAAAGCTGACATGAGAGGAGGTGCTCGGCTGAAGCACGGTGCCTGACCAAGGTTTTTATTAACTCTTCACAGTGAGAGCAGCACCAATCAAAATCAGCTGTGCTCTTGCCATGACACAGAACATGACACACAGTTCACATTTAACTTCTTTACATATTACCACAATGTCAATGTTAATGACACATTTCTTGTACTATCTGCAATTATACAGTCCCTTCCCAAATTTCAACAATGTAAAACAAAGGAAAATGGACATACAGACACAGACAGTAGCCCATAACTCACTTCATGCTGTGACTAGAAAGATAAACTGGTGCCAAACAGAATCTGACAAATAAATTAGGCACCAAAATTGTAGAACTGGAACTTGAATAATTGGATGAAGACAATTTTATGCACCAACCTCCACTGTACAGTCATCACCAGAAAGACGCAAAAGTCAAGGAAAAGAGATTGGTAATTGTCCATAACAGGTACTTGAGTGTCATTTTGTACCATAAAAAATAATTTGAGTATGCTGGCAATTATTTTGTAGTAAACAACCATCGCAGAATTGTTTTTTTTTTTTTTTCTCCCCCAGATAATGAAGTATTCTTTGCCTGTTGCAAGGTGAACGGTGCTGCAGTGATGCATTAGGCGTAATTTCAACAGTGAGTGCTGCTCAGAATTTCCGACTGCTGTTAAACCTTTTACTGTCTCGATGAAACAACCCGTCTGTGGAATCAGATGTAGCAGATAGGAAGACATTGTCATTCACTGCTCTCTATTGGTAATGGCAGCACTTTACCCCTTTCAACAACATGGCAATCTCACAGACTCAGCCCATCCAATGAAATATTAAAGCCAGTTGGGGGTTTGAAGCCTTTTACTCATACATTTTCTGCTGGCTCTGTATGTGTGTGCATGTGTGTGTGTGTGTGTGTGTGTGTGTGTGTGTATGTGTGTGTGTGTGTGTGCTTATACATATGCTCCAAATGTTAAACAAGTGATAGTGATTTAGTTCTCCTCCAGGCGTGTGGTGTCCCCCCTCTGCAAAACTGTAAAACATCAAACACTTCCACAATATGCCCTTGGGACATTGGGGGGAACTGTGGCAGACAAATGCATGAGGAAACAAAGTACATAAAGGTCAATTATTAAAAAACTGAAATGCAAATTTATTGGGGGAGTAGACTGCAGTGCAGCCCAATTAGGGAATGATGAAAGCCCGAGAAGCTAAATGTTGAATTTAGGCTAAATAAGTTATTCTTTAATGAATTCTCATATGTAACTCCTGAGAATTTACTCATTTACTGAGTCATTTGACAAGATGCAATATAATTATCTAAGAATACAAATATGAAAATTGCACATCACAATCAAAAGATAACATAGATTACCAATATAAGGTACGCCTAATTAGCTCTTTCACTATAAGTGTTTGGCAGTATTTGTTTAGCTGTTGTGAGAGGCTGACTGAATTAAAACACTGAAATGGCTATTGATTTTTGTACTCCCTCTTCTCTCTCATCATACATGATGGGGAAACACTAAAGGGCTGTACGCATTTTTGTTTTTCATAAGTGAAGCCGACTACAGTGCTAATATTCAGCTAATCATTCACAGAGCAGTTGTAAAGGTAATTATCTGCATAAGTGCCTTTCACATCTACTAAAACCCTGGAAGGGCTTTATAGTGGAATAATAGGATTTGGATGTTTATCAGATTGTAGTTTTGCTTTTGAAAACATTATGCAGGTTTAAATGGTATGTTTTGATATTCATTCATGAATGTATGTGTACCGACTGACACCGATATCTCAATTATCCACAATTATGTTTCTAATTTGCTGGCTCAAGTCATATCTCTCTTCCGCCAAACTTTCAAATAAAAATGATCCAGTGTAGAGGCAGGACTATAAAAATACGAAATGTTATGATAATAAAATTAATTCTATATGTGACAGCAGATGGGTGAGAAATGATGTTGTCCTTCTCACCCCAACAGCTTCCAAACTGCTCGGTGATTTTAGTTTGGATTCACTTTTAACAGAAATAGGAGACTTCCTCAGGCAGTGGCACACCACGCCGCTGACGGTGAGATGCACAGAGACTAATCTTTAGGTAATAAAAGTGTTGATATTCTTATTGGAATCTGCCAGAATGTCACGGTGTCCTTTCTACAATACGGTACAATGAGCAACAAAATGTTTATGACATTTTCACAGATTCACAGTGACTCTGGAGGAATCACAACAAAGCACTACGGGCAGCCTGGAAACAGTAACCCACTGCTCCACAAACAGTGTTGTGTGTGAGCCTCCCTACTGGACTTACAACAGCACAAAATGTCAGCCAATGGCCTCTTTCCCCTCTCCTGCTGAACACACAGTTATCCTTGATTAATAATAAAGGTTTATAGACACACAAACACACACACATACACACATACACACGCCAATTGTGTGACTTCCAGCCTGTCCTCCCAATAAGAGAGGATTATTTCCCACAGCATGAAGCGAATGTGCCAGAGTACAGTAACCTCCCATACAGTACACTGGCACAGGAGCCGGTCGCCATGGAGCCAGCCTGGTTGAGTAACTAAGGTAACCCGGTGCCCAACACTCTCAGCTGCACCGATGTATGTAATGGAAGGAAAAACTCAGTGACAGCGTGATAACTGTGGCAGACGGCGACAGGAAATTTGTTATTCATTTATCTAAATGTGGCGACACAAGATGCAAGGGATGATACAGGAGCTTGTGGATGTGTGTGTGTGTGTGTGTGTGTGTCTGTGTGTGTGTGTGCATGTGCATGAGGAAAATAGAACAGAAAGCCGCAGAAAACAAGTTCTTGTGTCACACCAGTTGTCCTACATAAAAGAATGAAAACTTTCATTTCTTTTAAAATTAATCCTCTGTGTGTAACTTCTGTGTCCTTCATTCCTGCACCTTCTCTTCTTTGTAGCGTGCATAACAGCAGGTCATGGAGGACGAGAGTGTGAGTGATTGTGAGTGAGTGAGTGTGTGTGTGTGTGTGTGTGTTTAATGTGTGTGTATCAGTGTTCAGTGGCTCTCTGAATTTTGTGTTGAAAATCATCATGAAGGACACTCAGCAACTAAAAGGAAGTGTGAAACACAGGCACTGCACGGCATTTTGTTCCATTGTGTCCTTTCATATAATTTATATCAACCCACTGATTTTCCATTAAATTTGCCCCTAAGTAGCAGCCAACTTACAAAAAACATTTTTTCCCTGATATCGTGTGACGTCAGATTCATATTTTGTATATTCTGGTTGCAACGCTTCTTTGAAGCTACATTTTGCTTAAATTGGGTGAAATACTGCCATTGTTTTATGGCTGCACCATTTCATCAAATAGAAAACATCTCGATGTCTTGTGCATCAATTTATGCACATTTCCCTGTAATTCAGCAGGGCCTATTCGGTATCTTTGGAAACTTAAGTATTTCCATTAAAATGTAAAATAAACTTCTGAAGCTCAGTCACACAGCAAAGACAAACAGGTTACGGCTAGACTGTGATAATGACTGTAACTTCATAAGCGACCATTATAATATGCAATCAGCTATGATCAGCAACCAGCAGGCCATCAAAACCAAAAATATCTAACTCTATTACAATAACAAAGCTCGCTTGAAGCACCAATCATTTCATAATCCAATTATGAGGATTAAATTCTTACTGCAGCTTATTTGGATCAGGACTAACAAGAAATTAATTGAAAGGGGATGACCCTATAGGAATAAGGCTCTGCAGTTCAGCTGGCAGAACAGATTGAGAAAAGCTCAGAGTGGGTGATATCACTGGTGATATTAAATAGGAACAATACACACGCTCCATTTAGCGGTCTACAATACTCTCACAGTGTTGTCACCAGTAGCTGGAAGGACATAATTTTCAGTGTGCTGTAACTATTGATCCCAAAAGTATAGGCAATGAACCAAAACGCTTAAACTGAACCAATTAATACACACACAAACGCACGCACACACAAGTTCATCTCCCTGATGTGCTAATTGCTGGAGGTCTGTTCCTGAAATCTAAAGTAGGACTCTCTCTTACCTACAGATGCACAAAATTTCACAGGGAACTTGAAAGCTGTAATTAAAGGGTGACAAATTTCTGCTCCTCTCCCACTGTGTGTGGGATGGCCTGAAATAGAATAGCAGGGTTTCAACAGGCAAATCACACTCACACCGCTGCGCAGTCACAATCCTGTGTCTCAACAAGAAAAAAAAAAAGAAAAAAAACATGGGTACTGCCGGTTCTCATTCGGCTCCCCTCACCGTAGGCACTCTCCCAAATTATTTTACAGACAAGCGTGATGAAGTAGGGTGACAGGAGACGGAGGAACAGCGTGTTGTGTGTCACCACAGGAGAGTGGCGCTGTCTGAGATGGCAGCACAATGCAGATCAGGTGCCAGATGAAGCCCGTGTGAACTGTATGTGGAGAAGAAGTGCAGCTGGGCAGGCTCATCCTCTCCCATCACTGCTGGTGGTGATTCACAAACTGAGGCTAATTCCTGTTGTGTGATGCCATTTACATCATTTGCTCGAGGGTGTAATCTTTAATATGGGCCCATTATTATTCCACAGAGCCTTGTGGCTGGGGGTATATGTGTGGAGGCGCGTGTAAATTTGCGTGTGTTTGTGCAAGTGTAAGTGTGTGTGTGTGTGTATGAGCGTGTTTGTGCTAAAATGTGTGAGTATGTGAGAGAGAGAGAGAGAGAGAGAGAGAGAGAGAGCTAGAGAGAAAGAGTCTGTTGCTATGCATTTTTACACGTCCTTCCTCCCACTGGTCTTTTCACATGAAGCACAGCAGAGTGGAGTTTAACACAACATGTAGTTGAGCCTGAACAAACATGTAGTTGAGCCTTTTTCAGAGGCAATAGCCCTGAAACCCTCGGCATAGCGTTAGAGGTCATGCACCTCCCTAAGTTGTCTTCCTGCTCTGAGGGAAAAGGGGTTGAACCCCCCACCCCCACCCTTTGAAATGTTGTTAGTTCTCCTAAGCCTGCTTTTTTATTTCCACAGATTCTGTTGTTGGGATAGTTGCTAGGAAAATGTATTACAGTATATTACATGTTAGCATTACCATGTTACTTTGGTTGGGGAATTATATATTAAATTGTTATGTAACTTTTGAGCTGTTACCACAAATTTATTAAAATGACTCAAAAACTAGGCGCTGCGTTTTGGCCAGCTGTAGATTCAGCAATGCAGAGTGGCCTACACATTTCAGTGAAATGTTTTTATCTTTCCTAAATCAATTAATGTGCGGGTTCCCACTTCCCACAAAGAAATTTGCAAACCTTTGGTATATGACATGATATGATATGGTATTCACAAGAAATGGAAGCAGCATGAAATTGGTTTGGCTTTTTAAAGTAGTAGTCAGTGTAGTTGTAGGCTACAGCACTGTAATACAAACATGATACTGTGTTACATAAAACTGCCCATAATAATATGATTTGACTAACTTATTTCAAGAAAGTATTTACATTACATTAGTTTGATGGCAAGTATAATTACATCAGTGCTATTATGCAACTTACAGTTAGAGTCACAAGTTACCTCCAACATTGACACTTATGACACACTTATGAAATAGAGCCATGATGTGTTGTGACTGAGCTACAAAAGCTCCAAGTTAATTCAACATTGAACTCCAAAAGGCAAAATGATTTGCATGTAATAAGTATCTATGCTGAGCAAGATGTAAGGTATTGGGATCTAAGTAAAGAGAATCCCTTTCTTCCTGTGCCATGTTTGACTCATGACAATTTGATTTTAATAGGACAGCAGTGTGAGAATTTCACAATCTCAGCACTCTCTCTCCGGAAATAAATAATGTTAGAAATCTCAATATATTTCCATATTTCCATAATCTCGCCTTGTTCACTGCTGGTAAAAGAGACTGCCAGTTTTTTTTTTTTTTTTTTTTACTGACGCAGAGGGGCTGACCAATGTGTGAACTCAGCCATATGGGAAGGATTTACTGCTCTCCATGCATGTGTAAAGTGTTATGCATTTGAAAGAGACGTCTTTTGGTGTTCAGTCTGGATTTGAGTTGTCTGGGCCCTATATACTGCTCTGCCTGCTTTGTCAGTGTGACCACAGATAGCATGTGTTGGTATGAAGGGCACATTGGAGTCTTGCGGGAGAATAGAGCGAGCAGCTTCTGAAGGATTCACGCTTTTCACCGAGAAGCTGTAGGCAGGACTCAGAAGTGTGAATAGGGTTGAGTAGTTTGAGACATTACATCAACACCATGAGTTTACCAATCAATGTGCAGTAAACAGGAAGTGCGGGAGGTAGCTCAACATACTGACATAATGGTGCAGCTTGAGAAAAAAAAAGTTCTCTAGTGTCCAATCCACAGACATGAATATGTTTGCCCATGAAGCCTTAGGTTAATATAATAGGAATCTAATATTGAATATTTGGAGCTGGGTACCAACCCATATTCAAAAGGGGAGAGAGAGAGAGAGTAGCCACTGTAGGCATGATTCATTTGACACTCTCTTTCATCGTTGTAGTCTTTATTGAAAATCAGTGCCTTTGTGCAGCGATGCTATCAACAATGGACACACAATGACTCACACCACAGGCTTTCCAAAGCTAACAAAGAAATATAAATTAACTGACAGTACAAAGGAAGCTGACAATGAGATGAGACAAATCGCTCATATTTCAATAGATCAAGTCAAAGCCAGACAAAGATTCTAAAAAAGAACAAATCTAACTGTATGTACATCGCAGTCGAACGCTGCTGCAGGTGTCCCCGCTGAATCTCTAAATCTTTGTGAATCATTTACACCTCCGTGCTTTAGTGGGTCGTCATCTGACAGGAAGATTACAGGCTGAGAGCCATATGATGTTTAGGACAGCAGGGTTATTGGCAAGAGTGTGATTACATATAGACATGTGGGTGGCGCCATCATCTGCTAGAGTTTCCTTTGGCGGCCTCCGACCCCAATCACACAACATTTAATGCTACAGCAAAGTCCACCGGAGTTCACAAGACTGGCTCTCTTACAAAGACAAACACCAGCTTGGCTGTCTGCATGAATAATGACTGTAGTTAGATGCAATAGATGGCCATGATGATGCAATAATTACCAAAAAATGCCAGTTTTGGTCAGTGTGCAAAGGTGATCAAATAGAATTGGCCTAAAAGGCATTCAAGCCAACAGCTGAGAGCTGTGGACATTAACACAAAACATAATTAACTAATGAGGAAAACCTGTTGGCAATAAGCTCTGTGCTTGTACTGCTGCAAGGCAACTCGATAGAGCACTGCGCTGGGAATAATGGGAACAAGCCTAAATGTGTGTGTGTGTGTGTGTGTGTGTGTGTGGTGACTCGAGTGGGACTGGAGTAGAGTAAGCAGAATAATTATAATACACCTCTCTGGTGAGAAGAACAAGCTTCCAAGTTGGAGAGAGAAACAAATGGATTAAATGGATAGAGAATTGGATAAGATTTGGTGAAAGACAAGACAAAGAGGGATAAAAGGATAACAGTGGAGGTGAGAGACAGGCCCCAGGGGGGAGAAGGCCTGGCTCATGACTGAACTATAAATAAAGACCACGTTTCAAGTCCACATCCAGCTTCATGTCTGTCAGGGGTCAAAGACACCATGGGGTCCAGCAGAGTTTCATAACATAACATAAGCTATTGTAAAGCACACGTGGGTAGTAAGGGAATGCCTCAGTACCGAGCTATCCATAACTTGAAGTCAAACTGACATTTTGGTCTGAGCAGGAAGAGATTTTTCTGTCATCAGAAAATAGAGTACAAACACAAATTAAACTCTCGAGCCAATTACAGATGGAGATATTCCAAAAGACTCTCTCTAACCTCTCAAATCTGAGTGGATAAAAAGAAATTATAACTTTGTGTGTCAGGACACACTCAGATCATGATAGGGCAGATCACTGGTTAAATGATAAACCAGATTTCAATATTTATTAAAGACATAATAACCTAAACAAGGCAATAAAGAAAGTGGTATGTAAAGGCCTAGTAATTTAGCATCTTGAGCTCACTGAACATATGACACTGCTGTGGGCTGGAGGTTTATTAGCTGATAATTGGTTTTTAACAATGAAGCTCTTGTCCTGTGGCAATAAATCTAGCCTTAAATCCGTGCAGTGAAGCCTGTAAGCCCCCGCAAAATGGAAAGCAACGTATATGTTGTCGGATTAACAAGTGCTATTAAATCATGCCAGTTAAAGGACTAGGAAGCGCTTAGCTCCTCCAACACCATTATTGGCTGATTTAGGGTTTGCCTGAGAGATGCTCAGTGCAGGCCATGCATGACGCTGTGTGCCAAGGAAAAGGGGGGATCATCCCGCTGTTGGAAAAATCATTAGCTCAAACCTCAAATTCAATTACCTCCTTGGTACTGGATCTCTGTGATGGTCCCCTGGAGGACCGTGTGGCCAAAATAACTCTCAGAACTCCCCTCGATATTGAACTCCCCCAGCAGATGACAGGACCGACCTCAGCAGCCACAATCAGAAAGAGTCGGAGAGAGGTTTAGGGTGCTGGCAGGGGGGCAGTGAAAGAAAACAAATACACTGCAAGCACGAAATGAAGAGGGAATTATTTGTTGCCCCCAGGACTGAGTGACCTCCTGGCAGGATAAGACACACACAACAACAGTTGCCATTTCTTGTCAAACCTGGACATCCATCTGGGTTGGACCTGTCTCTCTGAAGTCAAGTTGCTTTGCCAAAAAAAAAAAAAAAAGAAAGAAAGAAAATATATATATACGTGTGTGTGGAAAAATAGTCAGAGATGGATAGAGGGAGAGACACATAAAAGAGTGTGTAGGCTGTGAGCACCTTTTCTATTCTCTTGGCTTCCAGGGAGCCCTGAGGGAACAACAGAGCCATGCAATGGGAGCACTGTTGGTACGCCGTGGGCTGAGACAAGTGGATTAACAGTGATCTTATTCTGCTTGATGAGGGGGTTGATGAGAGGCAGGTGGTACAGCAATGTAGCAGATCTGTTAGCTCTAAGTATCTGGGTGTGTGTTTCTGTACCTAAACCTGTATGTGTGTGTAGTTTTCAGAGGGAGGGGTGAAATAGTTAACAGCTCTGCCTGCATGGCCGTCTCATCTCATCGAAGCTGTTGAGACTGATGCAGACATCAGGGGCGGACGCCAAAGATTTGGCGTCTGTGAACTACTTCCACACTAAAAACTCATGGAGATTACAAATTTAATGGGTCATGCGGGCAATATTATTTTTACATCATCTGTGGCTGAGAGATCAGTTGCAGTTTTTTTTTTTTTTTTTTTTCATTTTTATACACATACAGTAACATGAAAAAAAATGCATCTAAAAGACTTTTTAAGAGCTTTCTCATGACACCAGTAATGTCAATATTGTGTGCAGCTGCTTGGAATTGGCTAAAGTCTAAATTTCTTACTGCTGCTGTAGAGCTCTATTCCCTGAATGAAAATTGATCCTACATTATTGCATTGTCAATGGTGTGACCATACTATAAAGTATGAACATTATGGTTTTGCACTGGTAGAATACCAGGGTCTGACAACTCAAAAAATGAGTGTCATTGTCAGGTAAACAGAACACAATGTTTATAGCAGATAGCAGGCTGTGGAGAAATATACTTTTAAGTTCACATGGTAACAGCAATCCAATCACAGAATAGTCTATGAGACTACATACTCGCTGCAATTAGACAAAAAAACTGCTCCAAAAAGACACACTCAACGCTGTTCCTGACACCATGGTAACAGCTCTCTGATTTGTAGAACTTGTTTCAAGAATTGTGGGAAATGTAGTGCCTCTACATTAGTGCTGAGAATAAAGTTGATCTCTTTTGGGGGAGCATATAGTATCATATCTCAATGTCACAGCTGATGGTAAGTGTACCTTGAATTGTTAATATTTTATGGCCAATTATCTCAGTCGCTATGGCAAATATGAATGGGAATTTTACCTCCTGAACCCTGCTTGCCGGCTCTATTCCATTTTCCACTCCATTATTCAGTCTGAAATTGCCCCCACCCTGTATTAGCTGATCACTGTGGGTGGAGGGATTTGAATCCTGCTAACCAATCATGTCACTGTGACATTTCCAGTCGACACCATAGATGCATTACAGTGCGATTGCAAATCAGCCTACCTTAGCAACTCCAGCCAACAGTAAAATTGTAAGTCAATGTTGACATTATGAGCAGCTCATCTTGCTGTCTCACAGATGCCTTCAGTGCACAACGATGCTCTGCTTGTTTTTTTTTTTTTTTTTTTTTTTTTTTTTTTTAGTTTTAATTAAAATACTGATAAAAATACTGATACAATACTGATAAAATACTGATTGCAGCATCTATGACTTTATCACCTGTGTCTGTGGACTGAACCACTTGAGGCTAGTATTGAACAGACATTGTCGTACATGTTTCAGTGAAAATTATAAACAAATATCAAACATTAGTCAGTTGTCCAAAACAATGTGGTGACACGTCATTCGAGTGTGTGTGTGTGTGTGCATTTTTGATTTAACAAAAAGTTATACAAAGCAATCTCACATGGTTTTGCAATTCTCGTTTTCATATTGTGTGGGGAAGAAACAGCGCCTGATAAAGTGTCTGGTAAACATTTTTCATCCATCAGACACAGTGACTGATTCAACAAAAGATTTACTTCTTGCCCTGAAATACCCATTCATGCAAATTAGCTGTTATTAAAGGGATGGTGAACCCAGTCAAAAATGTATTATTCTTGAGTACAATCTTCATCATCCACCAAGATTTGAGACTTAACAATAATAATAACTGTAATAAAATGGGATTTTAGGTGCAGCGTTTTCTACAGACTCCGGGAAAACCAACAAAGTTAAAGTGAAAATTGGAACTGTATAGCTACAGGTCTTACAAGTGCTTTAACAATATGTTGGCAAATGTGGTAAAGCTACCATTGCTGTGAAAACTTACACTTTGGAGGCTTGTGGTAGCCAGTTAGAGTTAATGCGAGGAAGCCAACTGACCCCACTGCTAACGTTGGCGAAAGAGGGTACAGCTTCATTTCACAGATTATAAAGCACGTTGCCAGCCCTTCCCTCCTCTAATAAAATAATGGTAAAATAATTATTGGTAAAAGGAACAGCACAAAATCTGCATGCCACGCTAATGAGCCTACTGTTACTGTTAGCACCATTTGATGAACACAGCAGAGGATAACAGCTGCAGTTTAGGAGGCAACCAAAAGGGGGGCGGGAGGAAAACCACCTGAGATTGTGCTCTGATTGGACTACCCGCACTCTTTTAACTTTTAATCCACAGCAAAACCACTTTTTTGACTCAGTGAAAATAGGCAAGGCATTTTAATGAAAGATTACATATTTTAGTTCCCTGTCCCTTGAAGCATTTGAATGTATCAGAGCCAGTGGAGGCTGCAACTTAAGTCATGAAATAATTTAAGGAGATGATCAGTAAAATAACAGGATTAATACTATACTGCAAGTCAAAGCATTATCACCTATAAATGCTGGTGTTAACAGTGGTTCTATACTCTATAGTATTTCAATCAGCAACACAGAAAAGCACTGTGTTCTGTACATTTCACTCTGTATGCAATATTCATTGGCAAATGTCAGTGTGAAATGGAAGGTGCAAAATCTCATTATTCCTACATTATGGGCTGCGCTATTTATAAATTATGTGCATGTGTAAATTTATTATTTTGCCTGCTCAAGACTGTTTACCTCTGGCATTTTGTGCGCACCTGTATGTGTTTTTGTGTGCATGTGTACGTATGCATTGTGTGTATGCATATGCAAGTAGGACAAAGGCATTTCAGAAACACAGTAATGATGTCATTAGTATGTCTGACTGTACCACGAAGGAGAGAGTGAGCCCTGAACCTTGGGGCAAAGTGGTGCACAGATGATTCCCCCACAGTCTGCTCTCCTCATGTGCTTCAGACAGTGAGGCTATGCTAGCACCACAACCATAATCAGCACCAATAACACCAGCAGCAGCAGCAGCAGCAGCGGCACTCGCACCACATTGTCACCCCTCCCTGGCAGTAACCCATGCACCTGCGCCAGGACCACAGCCTCGGTTTGTCTCCGCTTCTCTTTCATTCCCTGTTCCTCAACTTCTCTCCGGGTTTTACTTTTAATTTAAGGGAAACTGTTCTCTGACTAAGCATAAATTGCATATTGTTCTCCTAGTGATCCTTATTCTTAACCAGTCAGCACTTTCTACTATACACAGAGATTGGATAGAAACTGCTGAGATGCACAACGCAATGGCAGTAAAGAAAGGCACTGTGGTGAATCCAGACCCTGAGCTTTATGAAGACCTATTGCTCTGGCTTGTCCTTTTCTCTTTTTTCAGCTCACCTCCTTCTTTATTTCCATCCAACAACAGTGTGGGGGCCATTTCAAACTGGAGGCCTCACAACTGTCAACGTGACTGGCCAATTAGATAGGAGAGGAGCAGATGGCAGGAAGTGTGGGTCCAGATGGGAATTTTTGGCCAGAACAGTGAGGTTAGTGCCGAGACACCCTGACACTAAGTGCCATGGAATCTCTAAAGAACCAAAGTGAGTCAGGACGTTGGTGTTGATGAGATCGAATAACGTTACAGACAGGACCGAGAGGAGGCTTGGTTAGCAGTTAAAGAAGTTTGCCATGATCAAGTCGCAGCGGTCTCAGAGCTACAATAAGCTCTAATGAGTAAGTTAATGACCAACTTGTTCTAACCAATTAAGGGACTCTAATATGGGGCTCAGGAAACAATTAGTCATCAGACAGCAGCAGTCAGCCGCTGGGAATCATCTGAGATTCACTTCAAGAGGAACTTGATTTTCTTAACGTCTGGCTGGAGACAAAACATTCACCCTTTCACTCCACATGGAAATCAAATCAAGCCCTTTTTACACCCCAAACAACACTCCAGCACTAAATCAAGTGTGATTCACTTGATTCCCTCCCAAGTTATCCTAAGCGAAACACTGATGATGCTTTTTTCAGCATGTAGTCAGCAAATAAACTTTTATTTTCTGGATGATACACGACATGGTTATTTTGCTTTTCATTTTTCCACAACCAAGCTTTCCCTATTTACCCTCCTGACCACAGAGGTTATCTGCAGTAATTCCTCGTGGCACCAATTTAGAGTAATCCTACTACACAGATCAACCTTTTTTCAGCTCAGACAATTTAAATCATTACCCGGTAAAGAAAAGAAAAAAAGAAAAATGAAAAAAGATACATTAAATAACGGTTAAAGATACTCGAAAGACACACTAAATAATCATTATTCAGCCCACCAAAGCAAAACAGACATCTCTCGACATGCGTAGTGAGCTCCACAGCTAACGTCTGAAAACCTCTCTTGTCAATACAAGCAAGTCAGGTTGTCTTGCTCCTCCACATCGCATCGCTCTGCCAGAGGAACAAACCCTGCCAAGAACATGGATTCTCTGGGCAGCAAGAGGGAGAGAAAAGTGTAGGAGAGACGAGGATGGTGAAGTAGAGGTGGGCCAAGCCTTCATCTCACTCTCACTTATCATGTGGGGCAACACTATGACTTCCTCCCACTCAGTTCCTTGTTCACCTTTCTCTTCAGATATTTTACTTTTTTCTTTCGCAGTCTGTACTGTGCATCCACACCAGTTTTATGGCAGTGGAGGATGTCAGTCAACCAGTTCATGTTCTGTGCCGTGGGATTATTTGTCTCACTTACATGACAGGTATTTCAACTTCAAAACAGGCACTGCTGTGATTGCAAATGGGTATTCTATGACTATACATGCTATAGTCTGTGAAGCAAACGTGTACCATGAAAATGCCACAGGACGTAATACCTGTGAGCTCCTCTTGAATTTACACCTCAAAAGTTCACATGGAAGAGAGCATGGATGTAGAAACACATGCACACACACTAGCATACATCAAAGTGGTACGATGATGCCCATAAAAAATCATCTGCGTCCCACCTGAGGCTTCTAGTACAACAGAAATCCCTTGGGTGCCTGGGACAGATTCCTAAAAGGAGCAGGGTTAGAGATCAGGGCACCGCACATGGCTTTGTATATCACACTCTCCCAAATCAGCAATCCTCAGAGGGATTGTGGAGAGGTGACATCTGTGTTTTCGTCCATATTGAGTTTTTCTCTCAGATGACAGTGTGTGCTCTTTGTTCTGGCTGTGTCTCGTGATGGGTCTGCAGTGTGCTGTGTGAGTCTGGGCTGCGTCACTACTGACTGTAATGGCTGAACACTGCAGGGTGGAAAACCACTGCAGCCTGCATACATTTCTACCTTTTTGTTCTCCAAAACTTAAAAACACATAATCTGTGTTGAGATATTTTGATTAAACAAGCCGTGGCCAAACAGTGTGTCAAGCAAGTTGTAAATGTCCATATTGGTTGGTGTAATAGACACTGATCTTCATTAATTATCCAAAACTTAAGATAATAGTAACAGAAAGTGGATTTTGCAATAAATACATATCCAGGGATATACTATAAAAAAGACTGTGAGCCAGTAAGACTTGTGAAATGAGCAGAAAAAAAGCTAAAACCTTGATTTTTAGCAAGCAAAACAAATTAGACAGACCTGGTCTTCACCATTACCTCCTCAGTGAATACAAATTCCCTTTTTAATTTAATCAGGCACAGCAGGACAGGCTCATGGGGTCCTGCGTGGAATTGACTGTGGTGCAACACAGGTTTCATTTCCTGTTAAGACACATTTTTGAACGGCTTTATTTTAGCTACTGCATAAACCATCTGCACAGCTTTAATGACAAGCAGAGCTATCCAAAAATGTGACAAAATGGATAAAACCACAACAGAAACACAAAAAGCCAATTCTGACTAATCCTAATCCTGTAATTGCTAATCCTTTATTTAGTTCTCACTAACTCCGAAATTTCTATAATAGCATATAGGGTACCTATTTTGTGTTTTCGTCATAAAATGCCATATAGTATGTATTGGCAAGGGAATATTCCTGTTGTTTGTTTCTCCCCACCACTCTCATTCTGTTTCAGTGACCTTATGTAAGAGAAAGGTCATGGCATATCTATTATTAAAGGACTCGGTCATGGTATATTACATTATTAATCACCTCTCTGTAAGCCCTTAACACACACAGTGTGATTCCGGCCTGAGTGTCATAAGTGTTTACACAGACAGAGGCCTGCAAAACCTCAGGATCAATCTGCCATCACATTAGATGACCAGTCACAAGACAGTCATTTAGATTGCAGCTGCTTTAACTGAGGATCACGAAGAATGTCCTCACAAATTCAGTATAATGAGCTTTTTTAAAAAAAAAAAAAAAAAAAAAAAAAATGGTGGTGTTCAACAATCTAGAGGTGTTGAACCGGTTTCAACATCCATGTCATAGTTAGTAAAAATGAACTGTGAACAGAAATTTGCTGTAAATACTGAACCTGCTTTTTCTGGGAATTGAGCAAACAGCCTTTGTATAGCTATTCCCATCGTATAGCAACAAAGCCACCTGAACTGTCAGCTTTTAAGGGCCATAAAGGCAACACAGAGGCAGAAATGTACTGTGAAAGCACCGCATGGGGCAGAGCATCGAGAGCTCTGAGCCACCCGCCCACCCTTCCTGAATCAGCCGTTTCTGTGGCGACCAGAGCAGAGAGGGGTAGGGGGAGGCACTGGGTGAAAAGTGGAGAGACAACATTTCAGATCCAGTGGGAGAAAGATGAAGAGAGGGATAGATGGACGGAGGGATGAGAGATAAACGGATGTGGCAGGGTCAATGGGGAACCGGGGCTCATTCCTGAACATCACACTCAGTGACAGATTGACAGTGAGCGGCAAACGGCAGCAGCATCCACAGTGAAAGAGACAAACATGGAAGGGATTTCTCAGACTCAGTTTATCACCTATGGCAGCGGAGATCACACTCGTGTTCCAGGGTTTTATAGCATTTAGAGCAGCCTGTAGAAATGTGACATAGACAGCGTCTCTTGGGGAAATCTCATTCAGCCATATGGTCGTATTCAAAGCCTCATATTTCACTGTCCTCTTTGTATGCAAATTATGTTGACTTGAAGTAAGTCGTAACAGATTATGTCTTACTTCAGAGAAAAATTTGAGTCGGGACATGAGCTGATTCAACAAGTTGTACACTGAGGAAATAATTGCAGATTCCCTACAGTAAACACTCATGAGCTGCCATCACACACAAACTACATTCCCCGGAGCAACAGCAGGAGTGACAAGTGTCACATATTAACATGGAGGAGGAGGACCTGCTAAATCTTTAAATGGTGAGCAGCTGATGGATCAATTAGATAACAGTGTCACATCTGCAGTGAGAGCCTGTTCAACCGTTTCGTGGTTAAAACGATTAATGACAAATACGCTTTATGAGGAAAGTCAAAACTCATCATGAATCCAAAATAATAATAATAATAATAAGCATATTATTTTTAACCATTTTTTATGACTTACTTTATTTTACCATTCAATATTGCAACAACTTCACACATCATCCTTTGCATAAATCATTATTTTTTTCACAGCACAGAAATAGCAAATGAGTGGCTGAGCAAAGACTCCGTATGGGGATATTGAGATCTTTGTTTTCACGTCACTTCTATTTTTGACATCATGCCAGTCTCTTGAATTGAGTATTATGTAATGAATTATACTTTGAAATTGAGCATATTTTTACAGTCTTACACTACAGTGATCCCATCCTACGGTTGCAGTAGGAGCTGTCTTGCGCAGTTCAGACAAAAGATTCCCACTGAGCTCTACAAAAACAGCGTAAATCTGACATGTAAACAACTGCAGATTTTCCAGACAGCTGTCTATGGACTACTGCGTCCAAACGCTGCTTGTAGTATGTGTAAATTTGCATTCTGACTAAAGCGCAGCAGCTGATATGGCAGTCTTCTTCATGTGTTTTTTTTTTTTTTTCTGTTTCTGAACATGACTGAGATAACAGTAACAGAGCCACTGCTGTAACCGTTCCCTCCTCCCACCTTCTCTTTCAGACACACATGGATACACACCTATTCACACACACACACAAACACACAGAGAAAACAGGATGAAACAAGATGGATACAGCCCTTTAAAAACGCAAAGCTTCCCCAAGTCCCAGTGGTCTTTTTCACTTGTCAGTCAAGAGGTAAACAAGCCTTCACGCAAAGTAACACGCATACAATCGCTCTTATACAAACACCCCCCCACACTCCACCCACACACACCCTCACACACACACCAATCCCTCACCTCCCTATGCACACACCCCGCATAGGAAAACTTTCACTACAACCCACACTAGTATTTCTGAAATCACTGCATCCTCGATGTAAATACGCATCACAGTTTTCATAAGTAGTCGAGTAAAAAAACAATTAATTAATTAATTAATTAAACAATAATAATCATCATAATAAACAACTTGTTTATGTTGTGTTTACTTAACATAACACCATTGTATTTATATTCAATGATGAAAATCCAGTTTTCAATCAGTCATTTTCAATTTGGATACCACACGTCAGTCAAATCAGCACTACTCAGAGTATTTCATGATGATTAAAGGAAGGCTGTGAGACTCACCTGTTTATGATCCTGGTGTTGATCTCCCGGCTGGAGGCTGGTCAGAGAGCGGCAGAGATGTGGAGGGACTGGACGGAGTCTGTCACACTGGAGTCATGCCAGTGATTCGGCTCTGCTCTGCAGCTCCCTTGCGCTCTGACTCTCAGAGACGAACACCAGCTCTGCCTCTGCCTCTGGCTTTCACACGCAGCAGCAACGGAGGGAAGGCTGGGGGCTGCAGACTGTGTGATCAAGTCTCTCTCTCTCTCTCTCTCTCTCTCTCTCTCTCTCTCTCTCCCTCCCTCCCTCTCTGTCTTTCTCTCTGACTCTCTCACTCTTCCTCCTCTCTCTCCTCTGGGCTCTGTGTCTCTCCTCAAGGCTGGCTGGAGGCGACTGAGGCAGAGGCTGGGTGAAGAGATGAACACAGAAACAGGGAGAAAGTGTGTATGTATTAGGTTGACTCCCTTTGCAAGTATTTATGTGAGTGAGAGGAAGAGGAATCTTTTTAGCACCAGTGACACCAACAATACATAGAGGCTCCTCACTGAGAGAGAGAGAGAGAGAGAGGGAGAGAGAGAGATAGAGAGAGAGAGAGAGAGAAAGCTACTCCCACCTCCTACCCCCTCTCTCCCCCTCCCTCACTCCCTTTTTTTCCTCCCCCGCCTCCTCCCCTCCTCTGCCTTCCCCACACCAGCCTGTTGAAATGAGTCATCAGCTCTCAGCCAATCGCGAGCCAGCACACTGCCTCTGATTAGAATCACAGGAGTATTTATTGGAGTGGAGTCTTATGCACTCTTATTTTGAGGAGATGAAAATGAAATGGAGAAGGTCTGGCAGGACATGGCATACGTAGTTTTAGTGGTCATCACTCTGGGTGGTGGTAGGAGGGGTTGAGGTCTGCCAAGTGAGTGATGGAGGCAGTGAATGGCAGCAGGGGTCCTTACAAAGTCACATTGCTCCTGAAAGGCACAATTAAGAAAGTAGGGAGGACTGAAAGTGACCTGACTTTGCTCCTGATTTTGAATCTCAGCCATGTTCCACAAACCCCTGGCAAAACAAGTGAAGAGAAAGCTTGTATGTGGTCATGGGGGTACAGTATTTCATTGTGCAGTGTATGATGTGACTCAGGGTGCTATATGATTCATTTCAGGAGACTAAAAAGGACAAATCTATTCTGTGCAGAAATCCACAAAAAGCTATCCAACCTCCCACCCCCCTCATTAGCCCCTGACCAGACTGACTCTCTTCCAAGCTGAATATGGATACCTATGGATGCCTCCCAAACCATGATAATGAAATGAGGTTCTGGCAGAGAGAAAAGAGTAGATTTTTTTTTTTAACATTTGGATTCTTCAGAAGGGGCTATTAATATTGATTGACATCCTATTTTCTGAATAAATGGGCTATTTTTCAAGGGCTGAGCTGTAAATCGATTTTGAACAGCACTACGAGGAAGACACGTCTTCATTTGGTGCCAGACTTGTACAAAATCAGATAAGACGGGGGACGTCTGTGAAGTGTGGGGCACATAATGCAATATGAGTAACTCAATAACTGTCACCAGATATTGTTTAAAAGTCCGTCAAGCCAATACTGTGGTGGTCTTTTGGCAGGGCCACAAATCCAAATCAATTTCTCTCATGTCTAATCCTGAAGCTCCACGAGCCAAAGGGCACGAAACAGCAAGAATGAGATGGGGTATGACTGAGATAGGACTGAGGAGAAGGAGGTACAGTAAGGTGAAAGGGATCAATAGATGACAGTCAGTGAGCATAAAAACAGAAAAAGAGGAGCTTGTGAAGAGAGGAAATTGAGCCCATTCTATATGACTGAAAGGCTGTGTAGCTGTTAAAGTCATTTCCCCTCCGCAAATTTCTGTTGCAGGCTGAAAATAGGCCCCGCCGTCAGATGCACATAATAGAATATCCTGATTATTATAAGGCTGGATTGTACTTTTTCCTAACAGGCTCTTTTTTCCCCCCACTCAAATTTCCATTATCTCTGCAAAAAAATACCCTGATGGAGGGCAAAATCAACCCATTTGGTATAGCTTCTCAAAATGAATGAACAAGTAGAGGGAGGGGGAGGGAAACAATGATGAGGAGAAGATCTTTCTTATCACTGTGAAAGTATCCATTAAATCAGATCAAAATTATTTGTAATGACCTTAGCCAAGACTCTGTCAAGACAAAAAAAGAAGAAACTCATCACAGGACAAGAGCTACTCTTCCCAGAGCGCAAACAACTGTGTCTGGTCAACATGTCACAGTAGATTAATCCTTCCTTGAAATCCGCTGCAATTGACTCCAGTTCACTAGGTCAGTAAAAGTATGACAGCTATTTTGTTCTGGTCTGGGCAAAGGACTTGAAATGATGAAGTCGTTTCGGAGAGTGGCTCATTCTCAGGACAAAAACATCTCACTTAAGATAAGTACCAAACTGTCTGAGGGGATCGGTCAAACGACTTCACAGCTGTTTCTCCTCATGCAGCGGAGACGCATATGGACTTCCACGGGAATATGATGGAAAATGTTATGCTTCACTGACACAAAGCAGGGAAGCGCTCCCTGCTCATCCCTGTACAACACCGGACCTCATAAAAGCAGCTGGAGCCAACTGATGCTGATGGACTGCATGACAACAACATAAGACTGTACTTGACATTTACGTTTGAAACTTGGAAATATCAATCGGTATGTGAAAATATTAATCACATCACTGGCCTGACTGATATTGCTCATATCTTTCACATAACATCAGCAAACGTCAAAAGCTTGCATTAAATGTGTCATGCTTTGGCTTTGGCTTTGACTTAAAGGAACAATTCACAAAATACAACTCACCAGCAACATGGTTTGCACTCCTGGGTGCTGGATAAATACAAGTTGCTGGAGTTTGCTGGCAGGAAACCTTTCTTAAGGAAACTCTTCTCTCTCAGGGGCTCTGGATTTTTTTTTTTTTTTTTTTTTTTTTGGATGAAATATACTTGCACAGATATTTCAACATTGTGTGTACAATGGGGGGAAAATGAACACGGCAGTTACTGATGGCCTCCAGATCAGAGTAGCAAGGCTAACATGAGCAGCTTTTGCCATTTTGCTATTAACTCTCTTTTCAGATTCATTTGTTCTTAAGTAGCCATAGCGGAGCTACAGTAACACAATCAGGTGGCCTGTTGGCCTGTTCCATTAGTTACATCTTTGACCCAATCACTGTTGTACCCCTGATTATTTTTTGTCATGTTCCTGCAGCAGAAAAATCAGCTAAAAGTGCTTATAGTAAAATAAGACTTCAGTCAGCAGTGGATGTCAAAGGGAAGAGATTCACAAGTCAAGAGATGGCGGTCAGAACCACTCAGTGTCAGCAAAATTCAAAAGGCCTCAAAGACAACAGCCTGTCAATCAAAAAAGTAAGTGAGGAAATAAACAAAAATATGATCCACATGAGCTTACTGTGACCAATATCTGTCTGTCAAGGTGATGACACCCCATATGGGACTTTCACAAGTTTCTCTCTCCCTCTTCCTCGCTGTCTGACTCTGTGTCTCTCTGTCAAGCCTTCACCCACAACACATTTGTGCTGCTTCACTTCTCGCTCCCTTGGGGACCTTCCACATCTGATACCAGCACACTGATGTTAAATGCTGTAAGTGAGGGGGGAGCTCCGCCCTGCCATCCTCCATCTCAGTTACTGAGCAGCAGCCCTGCTCTGGGGGACTGTGAGTTAGACACACGGGGGTTTCATCCGCTCCATCACTGTGCAGTGTCACAGGATGACACAGCTCTGCAGTGCCAACCACAAGGCCTTTATTTTTTTTATTTATTTATTTAAGATTTTTTTTTTTTTTTTTTTTTTTGGCATTTATGCTTTATTTGACAGTCACAATAGATAGACAGGAAAGGCAGGAGGCAGAGAGAGAGAGAGAGAGGGGATGAGGTGCAGCAAAGGGCCTGAAGTCAGATTCAGACTCAGGACACTGCGACCAGACTCAGCCTTAACAAGTGGTACGTGCTCTTACCAGGTGAACTACCACGACGCCCTGCAAGGCCTTTATTTTGAAAGAGGTACAGACGTATGGATGCCAGGGTATGTCTGGAATAGAATAATATGTATGCAATGCATGTGTGTGTGTGTGTGTGTGTGTGTGTGTGTGTTCATCCTTGAGTGTATGCATGTGTACACTTGCATGATTTAGTTGTAAATAGGCCTCAGAGGTCATGTCATCATTTTGTCTGATTTGTTAGCATTGTCGTTACTTCCGGATGAGAACATATATTTGTCTGAGGGGGGAAATGAATGAATGAATGGGGTCTTCATAATTCCTTTTGTGATCCCTAACCAGGCCGGGGCCCTTAGAATAAAATCTTAAAGAAAAAAGAAGAAGTTAATGACAGGGAGCCCTGCGTGGCAACCAATCAGCAGGCTGGTACACTGGGAGCATGTTACCACTCTATAACCACAAATTAAAACTTATCGTATCAAAAGAAAAGGTAAAATAAACAGCAATCAGTACTTATCCTTATCTGCAGTCTTTCCAAATATTCTTGAGCTGCACAGGACTCAAGAGACCATGTGCACAGGACTGAATTTAGAGCAGGAATGAAGCTGACACACCGGTGCTCCATGAGCCTATTTGAGCTGATAGTCTGGGTATTTGCTACTCCATATAGTTTGGCCATGCAACTCATTTCCTGTCACAAGGATGAGCACTTCAATGGGACTGTTTTCTCCAAAATCATTGAAGTGCACCTGGCCCAGCAAATAGCATGATTTTGACCCACCAATGACCCAAAGCTCAAAATATGCTTGCAAGGATGCAGAACAACAGACTTTTGTTTGCAATTCATTATTTATTGCTTTTTTCCCAGCCCTCTTACTTCCAAAAACTGACAGTACTACTTTCCGATAGGTAGCAACGTCGCATATTGATACCAGTATAGAGGAAAAAGTATGATTATATGGGTAAGAGCCCAAACTATTTGAAGGTTATGGCCAGGTACCATAACCTTCAAACAGTTAGTCACCTGTGATGACCCGCTACACATAGTTAGTGCTGTGGTAATTCTTTTTTTTTTTTTTTTTTTTTTCATATTATCATCCTGGAACAAAGATAAAATATACACCAAACAAATGAACATGGTAGCTAACTAACCAGGTGTTTTTATGACAGGCAAAGCTGATTACAGAATAGCCAGCTATGTATTTATTGTGCACTACAGTGTTGGCTTTTTTTTTTTTTTTTTTTTTTTTTTTAAAGCTTTTTTCAGTGGAAGAGCAGCAGCTGAATTCAGTGGATCCAGTCCCATTTTAAGAGAGAAACATGCAGATAAAAACGTCCAAGTTTTAAATGCCGGCCAGCATCAATCACAGCCTGTGACAGGGACGATTATGTGAAAAGCCTTTCAATTTTCCACATAGAGAAAATGCACTGGATCTGGAATTTCATATTTGGGCATTTGGGCCACTGAGGTCTATTTTCTGTTCTTTTGTATTTGATGAGACGAGAGAAGAAAAAAGAGAGAAAAAAAAACATTTAGTTGTATCTGCAGGTATGATTTAGCTCCACAATGAGGAAATTACATCCACTGTGCTACACTAATAAACCATTGTGAGCCAGGCGAATGGTGTTACTGAGGTGATCAGATCACTGGAGAAAGGAGATAATGAGTCTGACAGTGATGTGTTGAGTCTATTAGAGCCAGTGTCATCCTGCCTGCACTTTGATTTGATCACACAACCAGTACTACAGCCTGATAAGCTGTCCTCTCATCCCTCACTGTCACTGTGGAGCCTGGCACCTGGACTCTCTAGGACAGAGGCGCTTACACAACACAAACAGCATGTGCTAAAATTAAACAAAATACACAATAGCGCTAAAACACCAGGAGTAATTCATTTTGCTAAAACGAATTCTCTCGTCCCATTGTGACCGTCTTGGCTGTCTGGCCCACAAACCCAAAAATATTGCCTACACACTCCTTCACTGAGGCAGCTACTATCCCGCTGAGAGCAGAAACAATTCACACTATCGCAAAAAAGGTGGAAATGCCATCACCTGCCCAGAAAATACAGAAACACAACATAATCCAAACATGAAAAATACTTATTTCCTCAGGGTGAAAACACATTTTGTTGTAGAGATGTGGCCTGAGAGACACATGTTGTGTTCACTTCAGTTCAGCCTGGGCTTTTTATAGATGACCTTCGCTATCTAAACAAAGCATCACCATTTCCAGTTAGCGCCGTTTTGTGTCACCAAAGTGTGAATATTTACAGGCCATATCGGGATTGGGATGAGGTGATTATGTCCCAGCGTCCCTGTTCCAATTACTGTATCTGCTTTTAGCTATCGTGGCTCCGCTTTGAGCCTTGTTTCACCGAAATACTTGAAATATCTGCATCTTCAATGAAATCTAATAAACCGTCAACAACACTGCCTCTGTTTCATGTCATACTGTTTCAGAGTCAGCTGGAGAAGCCGTATTTTCTTACCTATTAAATACTATCTAATTTTCTGCAACACCATGTCCCTTGATGTGATCAAATTCTTGTAACTGAATGCATTTTTTGATGCCGTCTATGAAATTATGTGGAATATGCTGCCAGTTAATAGGAGCTACATCTGTTTACAAGCAGACTGGAGAGATTTGACCGTGTACTGCTCTGCTAGATGTTGCACAGTATTTGTCTGTGCTGCTATTTGGTATTCAAGTGGAAAACATTAGACAGCAAGTATCTCTGGGGTTTTTGCAGCATAAGACTTGAAAGCATGTATCTTTCTATCTACTTTTCTTGGTTAGTAGTCTAGAGAATATGCAGCAGAAAATGTGGCTCTGTTCTTTTTTTGGTGTCAGATTTGAGGATGTTGAGGATGTGCCTGAGTGAAGAATAAGATGCCTAAGGGGTTAACACTGGGTCATAACTACTCAAGCTTAAGACCACTAAGAGCCTTCAGGAGATGAGCCATCGATTCCCCGGTGGCTCAATGCACAACCACACAGCCACAACACAGGAGGAGGAAAGTCACGCAAGAAAGATAATCCACTTTCATGGGCCAGAAAAAAAGCATTTGGATCACACCATACAAATCAAAAAAGAGATTTAGGTGGAATTAGATGGCTTTTCGTGCTGCAACTCGGGATGCAGTGAGCATCAATCCAAGTAAAACACAACGAACTCACAGTTTTCCAAATATCCGTACAGGCAAAAATAAGCTGCACTGAAATACGCTTTTTTTCCCTTCTCAATCTATAACCCTTTCTCCCTCTATCTACCTACCTCTTTCAATGTCTTTTTACTCTATTCATGTCTCCTCCACATCTTCACCTGTCCAGCTGTTCCCCTCAAAGCACGTGTAAAAATAGAGCTCCTCCATGTTCTGCTTTTGCACAAGATGTCAACTAGACATCTTTATAGTTTATCATTCTTTATCACAACTCCCTGCAAACTGAACTGTAATATTCCTTCTTTTGCCAAGAGAGAAGAATCACCCGAAAGACTGTCACACAGACACTGACATGAATGTACGTGCACATACAAATGCACAAACACACACTGACTGAAAATATTGTATAGTTGCACAAAAGGATGAGACACACACATGCAGAGTGTACACAATGAAAGATGTGGCACATACTGTTGGATTGAAACAGTCTGCTGCCTTGCTGCGTACATTATTCCAAGCTTGAAATTCTCTATTCTTGCCTTTTGTGAGTCTGTGGCTTTTTCACTCAAGTGAAAAGCCATCTCCGTGCAATCTTCTCCTCCAGGAAGATGAATTGAAAATGAATACTAGAAGCATGATAGGCAAGGTCTACGGCACGTTTTCTTTCAGAGGCCATATCTTTTTTCACCTTCCCGGCGTCTTTCCATGTGACAAAATTAAACTAAACATTTAGTCTAATTGCAGCTGTTTGATCTTCACCTGCAATCATAGATGAGTATTAGGGAAAATCAGCACTGAAATAATTTGCAATGAACAATTCAACATATAAGCTAACATGATAAAATAATGTATCCGTGTACACTCCATAAGTATCTAAACGGGGGTCACAGTGTATCCAAATACTAAGAATAATAGTCTCATATGATAGCTGTTATATAAATTTCATTTTTACCACAGAATATCAGTGACAACAAACCTGTACCTAATGACATATTTATACATACACAAACCTGTTGTGTGTTGGAGGTCCCTCTGCTTTTTGCGCTGATGCTTTACATCAACAACGTGGAGCCCTGAGGACAAGCCCTCTGGATCTGCCACATCCACTATGGGTAGAACTAATTAGACAAGACATTTTATGACAACACGTTGACTAGAAGAGAAGGGAGCCACATGGGCACCGTGTGCAGTCTGCCCTCAAATCCTGCCTGTCTATCTCTTACCCTTTTCTCAAGAGGCCACCATCACAAGGAACACACAAGGGGCAAATTTTATTGTTTGCTGAGCTCCTTTTTTTTTTGTCTCTGGCCACAAGTGTACCAACAGATCTCGTAATAGCACGGCAACAAAACCCCGACTTTGCAACTGCACATATTAGTCACACAAGCTATAGCCTTTCACACTGCTAGCTGAATTGGTTAAATCCTCTCTATGCTGCAGTACATTAATTGTTAAATGGGAAAGGCACATCGGGGTAGCAGATTTCATTTCTTTATTATACAGCCATGTGAGTAGTAAATCACTCTTGATTGGGTCTCATATGGATGGAACATGTGTTTAGAGACTGTAATCCCAAACCCTTCTGCGGCATATTTAATTTTTCTTTTTTTTTCTTTCTTTCTTTTTTTTTTTTTTTTTAATGTAACAACTGACTGCTTCCCGCTACAAACCCTTATCCTTTCTACATACGAGCTCTCACTGAGTGATGTAGCAGCTTCAGCCCTCCAACCACTTTCAGATTATTGGAGGCTGTCTGTCCCACAGCCTGCATGTTTAGTGAATCAATTTTCAGGTATTGAATTACTCTTGCTTTGCTAATTAAGCAGGCTGAACAGATGAAAGCGTCAGAAGAAGCCGCTTTAGATATGTTTGATACAGAACGACCCGAACAGAGCCGCGCAAAGAGGGCTACAACACACAAAGCAGATAAAAAAGATAGAGGGTTATGATTTCTATATGACGAGTTATGAAACCACTTTCATTTGCATGTCTATTTCTGTCTGCTCTCAGGCAAGTCTCCAGGAGGGTCATGGATTAACAGCTACCATAGGACGTTACCTCATCAAGCAGGATGGGGAGGTCAGAATAACATTGTTAGTTCCAGTGCAGAGGGGTCGACTGACACATGAAGAGAAATTCAATCCCATTCCCTCTCACATAGGCCTTCTCTGACTTTGATTACATTTTCATATTTTGGAATGGATAAGGAGAGGGGATAGCTGCCATTGATACAGGCCAGGATCAACTGATGTAATTTCCCCCACTGGGGAAATGGGCCAACCAGATACACATTTACTCTCTTTCTCAGTTCTCATCCACTCATACATATTTAGCATCTCTATCATCCCTCTATCTCTGTGACATCAAAGGACTGTGCGCCACGACTGGGGCCCTGGTGGCTGCCACCACAGGGGGCGGTCTAAGTGGAGATAAATACTTTCTGATAAACTCCTAAAGCACGTTTGCCTCAGAGACATCCCAGTCATACAATAAAAAGCAGCTAAAAAACATCCAGCACAAGAGGATTTGCCATTTGAGGTTACATTCCTTGTAAAGTTATTTAGAGTGTTTACCTTTATGCAAAAAGAGACATTGAGGAGCACCATTAATAACAACAAACAGCAGCTATTCTCGTGTGTGAGAAGGCATTCCAAAGGCATAACAAAAGTAATTACTATGCATTCAAATGTTTAAAAGTAACAGTATGAGATGGATGTGATAGGCAGGAGTGTAAAGTTGTATGACAAAGGGTCAGTGGTGGAAAAAATAGTCAAACACAGCATCTGACTACTTTTTCCGTCACTTAAGTAGCAGTAACATAGTGGGAAAATAAAGGGTAAAAAAAGGTAAAAGTAAAAGTCCTTCATTCACAATTTGACTTAAGCAAAACTACATTAGGGTTAGCAGTAAAATGTTCCTCAGCATGAAAAGTGAAAGCACTCAGGTAAGATATTGTAATAACCATCATCAATAAATGGTAAATTGATAGTTCACAACATTGAAATTATAACCAATAATGCTTACTTATTACACATAGACTATTTAATAATAGTTTATTGTTGCACATATTATAACATTTTATACACATTTTACACACAATATTAAGTATTTGTTAATGATTACCTAATGATTTTCAGACTTAAATCATTTGGCAAACATCTACAACATTACATCAGGACCAGATGTTTTATAGCACTTTGTAAACAATCTATACACATTAGTTGGGTGGCAGTTATAAAGTTGCAACTACTGTTTATAATAATTATTTAATAAATCTATAGGTGACTCTGGGGTTCAAGTCAACATGGACTGTTAGAAGTAAAACGTTTCACAGCTTACTTAAAATTATTCAACTTTATAAAGGCCATCCAAATAAAGTTTAAAGATGGACTACACAGAATTTATTAACTATTTGCCACATATTATTAACATCTGTCGCAACTTTAAAATAGCCATCAAATAATGTTTATGGAGCGTTTACAAAGCAGTTTTGTTAGCTCCTCCATCTATCTATGTAGTGTGTGCAAATGTTTTAGAGACCATTTCTGACAGGTTTACAAATCATCTGTTATTCCTTAACAAATACTTCATATAATGTATAAAATGTTATAATGTGTGCAACAACAAACTGTTGATGAGCAGTTCACTATGTAATAAGTAAACATTATTAATTTTCATTACATTTTTTGTTAACTGTAAAACAACTATTAATTAACATCAGTTATGTGTTTGCCATTTATTAATGATGGCTATTATAAAGTGTTAGCAGGACTCATTCTGAGGAATAGTTCCTTTTAGAGTGAATTACTGATATATTATAGTATTTTTATTTTAATGTTATAGATCTCATTGCTCCACATGCTATTGGCTAGTTTAAACTCTGTGGTAAAATTTTATTATGCAAAGTAGCTACTGATTACAGCCTCAGATAAATGTAGTGCAGTGCAAAGACCAATATTTTCTTCTGCAGTAAAAGTCTAAAGTCTCACAAAATAGAAATATGCAGGTGAAGTGCCAGTACTTCAAAACCATTTGCAAAGTAATGCACTGGAGTACAATAGTAGGTACAGTGAATGTACTTAGTTGCTTTTCATCTCTGCAAAGGATACAAAAAGAGCCCGGGACTGCCCTGCTGTGCTTTGTGGTCTTGTGTCCGATGATTATCACAGCTTCTGTGCTGGGATGCCTCATCCAACACTTGTGAACCACATGATCCAGTCATAATCAGCCGCTCTGACTTTGGCTCATATTTGGTTCAAGAAAACAAACAGCAAGACCTTTGCTCGTTGAACGCACACATAAGTCCATCAGTGGCTGTCACTGGCTTTGGAAAAGGCCAGAACTGGACATGAAGAGAGGCTGTGTTACTGGTGGGTGTCTGGGACACGTTACTGGGCAGACTGGTGCTCAGTGAGACACTGGGCTCAGCAGACGTGATCAGTGTCTGGCCATGGTCTGTAAGACACTGTTAGTTTACAAGGCCAGACAGTGAAGATCTCTGTCTCCTGAATGTGCTCAGAGCTTTGGGGAGGCGTTCTGCCAGTTTCCTAGACAAGCCACAAACAGATCAGAGCATAATGACATTATACTGCGCAGCAGCAGAATCAGATGGAGGAAGATGGAAGAAAGAGAGCAACGGTGAAGGACAGCAGCACACACCACACTGTGTGCGCAAGCACTGACACTTACGCAACTAAGTACTGGATGATCATGTTAGCATTTGGGTTATTCAATTCTATTTCAAGGCTCCTAGGGATTATTGGTGGGCCTTTATATATTTGGCAACATCATTTAAGAGGAATTATCTAATACGAGCTGTGTCATTAAGTGAGTGAGTAGGATGAGAAGGAAGGGGTGTGCATGTATGTTTATATGTATGTGTACGGTATGTGGATGTGTATGTACACATGCATATGTGTGGGGGCCGTCAAGGTGTGTGTGTGTGTGTGTGTAGAATGGTTGATGTCATGTCTTAAATCTGAAAATAGCAGGCTTATACCTTTAACCAGCGGTTGTACATGATCACGCGGGACATCACAACATGATGCACAGCTTTCATCCTCAAGTAGGGATGCACTCTCTCAGTTTACACAGACACACACACTCACACACACTCACACACACACACACACACACACACACACACACACACACACACACACACACACACACAAGTATTCATCCGATCCAGCTTTGAACAGCTATCGCACACAAACACAATGTGCATAATAATAAAACAGATTTAAAAATTCAAAAGACAGAGAAGTTCAAAGAACAAGCATTCATAATTACCACCGTCAAAGACGGCCACAGTAATTCAAGCAAGCGCATGTGTGTGTCTGCGTTTGCAGCCACTTGCTGTATGTTTGCTGTGTGTGTAATTAAATAAATCAATCCACCACCTACTCCTGCTTGTTTTATTATCACTGTCTGGACTGACTGCTTCATCTATCTCCTGGAGATGTCAGGGTTTCATTCCAAAAAGTGATATATATCCAAGGAAGAAAAAGAGTGTTTCTTCACCAGGGTAAATCATAGCACTCACGAGCACAGACTTCATCTCCAATAACACAATTGTTTTGTAAAATAAGACCTTGTTATATGAACCACAGATTTTAATATCAGCCATCCTTTTGTTAAAGGGGATGCCAGTGTTTTCAGATGGTCTCATTTCAGAATGATAATCTGTAATGTATGGTAGGAAAAAACAAGCCACCTCATTTTATTTCATACACAAACCAATTCTAAACACGTATTTATATGCCTGTTAGACAGTGATGATGTTAGATTCCCTTGCTTTTGCACATTTGCCATCTTCTGCTGTCAAGAGACTGTAAAAAGCAGGAATGTAAAACTATATCACGGAGGTGTTCATTTTGCCCTTGTGTGCTGTACAGCAAAGTGGATTTTTTTTCTGCACCTGTACCTTCCTGTGTAGTTTCTGTGAAAGGAAGAGTCTGATCTTCATGCAATCATGTTCTTGCCCACCTCCATTAGCTGACCATGAAGACCAAGTCACATGTCTGCTATCATTAATCACGGTCAATTTCCCTGCAGACCAGAGGCTGTGTCAATCATAAGACCCCCTGTATAAATCAATGAGGAGCCCTGAAGCCTGCTGGACCCTGCCGCTTCAGCGGGGGACTCCGGCTAACTAGCAGACTTCAATCAACTCCCGAGCTATATTTGAAGCTCTTGAAACACCAACTGTCACTCTTTCCCAGCCCTGAGAGATATACCGGAGTTAGTCTTTCACAATGGTGAGCTAGCAAAATACCAAATCCTCACTGCAAATGAAAAAGAAGGATTGATATTTTTCTCTTTGCCAGCTTTGGTATTTAGAGCAGTGAAGCGCTTGAACTTTCATTTTTCACACATGCTTACGGGGGAATAAAACCCCCCAAACATTTTATTCATATGTCCAGTCATAGTGATGTTGTTTGCCCTCTGGAGCAGTCAAATCAGGCTGCTGGGAGGGAAAAAAGGACTTTAAAGCACTTTTATCCCTTTCCCTGTCACACCCCTCAAGAGAACAATCCATCATCTGCTGAATGCAAAGTCTCTCCCTCTCATTAGGCAAATGAAAACCCTAATTGCAAATTGTGTTTGAATCTCCATCTCTGCTTCACTTCATCTAAACAGGAGGCACACATGACAAATTTGGAAGGACAGCTCCACTGATGCACATCCTAGTTAAATATTTTCATCTTCACACACTTTCCACTATTCACGCCACATTAAGATCACAATGATTAATGCTATCAAAAACTTACAAGCGTGCTGGTTCACCAAAGCAAATTTTCGGGATCCATGTCTCAGCTTGTACGCATCATGGGATACATCTGTGCTGGAAAATTGGGATGAGTCGTGGCTACTTGTTCTCGAGGTCCTGCATTAATGAATGATAATTTGGATTTGAACTAAAGCTCATCTTTGAGGTGATTAGCACACTGGTGTGGCAAACCACTGCTCCATTCATGTAGTACATGTATACACACATGCACGCACTCACACATATCCTACATGTATACACACACGCACACACACAGGAAACAGCTTCAAACATCCCCGATGTTTAAAACATCAGTGATGCCCCTTGCTTTGGCAGCCGCTCATTTCCTCTGACCTCTGATGTTTAGAATTAAAACACAAATGAGCAGCACCACATTTTGTGCTGTCTGCTGTATTTCGCCGATCATAGCCAGAGATGTGTGTGAAAGACAAGTGTGATGAAAAGGACACACGGAAAAAAAGAGTCTGGTCTGCTGATGTGCTGCCAATATAAAGGGAGCCACACCTAATGCGGCAATAATTTGGCCTGTAGTGTCTGTACCAGGAACGAGCTGCATGTGAAAATAACATTGAAGTTTAAAGGGAAACCTAGTAGGCAACAGTCAATGTAATAACTAAATAACATAATAATCAAGTTAATGTAATAAATTTCCTGCAAACATAATAACAAAAGGTGGCAACCATTATTATAATATCTTTTTTCCCCTGTTAACATAATAATTACATTAAAGGGAGTTATTACATTAACAGGAAGCTTGAACATTCCAGTTTTTAAAAATCTAGTAACTGGACTGATCATGTTATAACAGTCAAATTTCAATGCATAACTTTCACCCAATCACAGATTTGCATGAAATAGGTGTTTAGTGATCACTGAAAAAAGGTTTAAATTGTGAGCCTCATACTCAATTATTCTCAGTAGGCAAACAAACATTTATTTATTATGAACAAATATACATATTTCACCATATTTTTTACAGGTTGGAACAGGGGCGCCGCCAGGGATTTTGGGCCCCATAAAAAGAAATCTTATTGGGCCCTTGTATAGCCAGCCAATAGGCAAACCTTTTTATTTCAGGCCTTTCGAGGGCCCCCTCCCACATTGTGGCCCTGGGTAATCAGTCCCACTTTTCCCCCCACTATGACGCCCCTGAGTTGGAAACTGAAATATATGATCTAAGTCTGTAACATCTGGATGATGTTAATGATAATCAAACTGATAATCATGTCTGTGCCATATTTTTTTTTAAATAATTGAAAAAAGCATATCATTTGAGCATTGTCTTCCATTCATTTGATTTTTCTTTTCTTATCGCATAATAACAACATTACTAGGATGAACTGCATTAATACAGAGGGTGAAATTTCCAGTTTTAAACAGTGGAATATCTATCATCCATTCACAGATGTGAATGCAAGAGGCCCTTGGTCATCACTGTAAGTGCCGGAAATTTTGTTCATTAACTGGATTATTACTTTATACTGTGCAAATTGTTATTACATTAATGTTTTATTACGTTGGTGGGAAGTTATTATCTTGACTTGCCTGATTCTGTCGACACAAATGAACATCTTACAGTTTCTGTGTATGCTGCTGTGTTTGTGAGTGGTGAGATATGAGCAGCAGATGATGGTGGTGGATGATATGGTACAGGAGGCTTCCTCATGACAGGCACAGACGATCGTTTCACAATGGGAATGTTTCAAATGCTTAAGACGTGACGTTAGTGTAAGACTCACTTTCAGCCAATCACCCTTTCAACAGCAAGGATTACAACACTGCAAGCCTGGAAAAACCCACATAACATCAATGTTAGCTCACTTCAAAACTGTACAATTGATACAGGTGAAAATCGCTTTTATCAGATTTTAAAGGAATCTCTGTGAATCAACTGCGTGCCTGAAGTGATTGTTTACAGTTACCATGGCGATGCCGAGGACTGCCCCAAGGCCCAAATTCGTAATCTTGCAGTTTCTTGGGGTGGTGCATAGTACATGTTTACAAGCCTCAGTGAATGAAAAAGCTTTTTTGTGGTACTAACACCCATTGGAATAAATTCATAATCACTCCACGTTGTATACAATTTGACAGTTCACCTAAATATGAAATGCAAATAATAATACAAATAGCAGAATGTTAAATGTAGACAGCTTCCTACTGAAAAGAAATGGGGTTGGTCTTACTGGTTGCGGTCCTGCTGCCTGTAGGCATTTCAAAGATGGTGCCCAGACTCTTCCTTTTACAGAAAATAATGTCTGTCTGGTGCAGTGTGAGTATCTCTAATTATTTTGATAAGACGATGGTCTTGAAGACTGCTTACATAGCAGCACACCAACAGTTAACAAGGAGGACCATGCAGGCTTGACTGC
This sequence comes from Myripristis murdjan, assembly GCF_902150065.1. Taxonomy (NCBI): domain Eukaryota; kingdom Metazoa; phylum Chordata; class Actinopteri; order Holocentriformes; family Holocentridae; genus Myripristis; species Myripristis murdjan. The sequence goes on along the minus strand of NC_043986.1, from coordinate 18,716,192 downwards.
ACAACAAAAGCATCACACTGGGGCCAGGCCAGGCCTGGGCGTCCACCTAACTAGGTGCTGTTTGTCAGCTTACAACCTCAAAATCTGTGTGGCTGCTTAGCATATGAATAACAGCATGGGCTATAATAAAGGGGAGATTAGAGAGGGTTGACTAAAAATGTGTAGCTTTGATGCTGTTGTTGTGCGATCATGTGCAGATGAGTGTGTGGGAGGTTCTCTCTCTCTCTCTCTCTCTCTCTCTCTCTCTCTCTCTCTCTGTGTGTGTGTGTGTGTGTGTGTGTGTGTGTGAGGATGTGTTTGCTGATGAGTGACATTTGGGCTCACAGTGAGGGGTTTAACCACCAGCATCTGGGGCTCCTCTCTCCCAACCCCAAAAATCAAGCCAGGAGACAGAAGGACTAAACACAGCCCAAGGTTTAGCCACACTTTTACCACAAAGTCAGGCTGTGTGTGTGTGTGTGTGTGTGTGTGTGTGTGTGTGTGTGTGTGTTCAGATGGGCACAGGACAGAGCTCTCTACATATTCCACAGGCCCTCTGCAGTCTCCACATAAAACAGGGATTCATCACCTTAGCAAGCAGTCCACCGGCACATGGTGAGTCATGCCAAAGTCTTCTAATTTTTTGGTGCAGTTATCAAACATGAACAATGGGTGGTAGGAAGCAGTCACAGAAACGTCATCACAGTGTGTTATGAGTGTGTCTCCACTGAAAGACTGCCAAAACGGTTTCGCTGTGAAGAGAGACAGAAAGGAAAAGGGGCATTTGAAAGCCCTTCCAAACAGGAGGACGAATGACTGATCTACCTCTCCATACATGTGACTGACCAGCAGGAAGCAGCTTGCTGAAAGGGGATTTCTTCTTGTCTCCCACAAAACAAAAGGGTCTTTTCAACAGAAATGTGAGATAGTTGTGTACTTGTACACGCTTTTATAATTTATGAGCTACAATCTGATTGCACGTTAGAATGATATCCACACATACAAAAACAGCAGCAAACAGAAATGTGTTTCATCTGATTTAAATTCTGAAAACCACTCTGGCTATACTCCATCTCCTGATGATTTGTGGTGCGAGCGGAGGGTGTTGATGCAGTATGATCTGATTCACCGCAGGACTCCAGTGAATGAAACCATAACAACACCTCTGACCTCATCCATCTCTGCACTTTAAGGTGGTTGAATAGGCCCAAATGCTATTCCTGACAAATACCAGTCTTTGTGGAGGTGGAGGAGGAGGACGAGGAGGAGGAGGAGGGTCTGAGAGACATCGAGGATCATCCAGCATACATTACTGCCAGTGATGGCGTTGTGCTGACACATGCACTACTCAGAGTAATAGCGGTGTTCATCGTGAAAAAAATTGAATTTGATGAAAGAAACATGCGTGCAGATCAGCTATGACACCATCTTTTCAACACACTCCAGTGGTGCTGCTGTTACAAACGGTGCTAATAAAGTATGAGCAAGACATTTAGATAAACCATCATCCAAAATTCAGCATCAAGATGCAAATCTCGCTTCATTCCTCTAGAATCACCAAGAAACCAAAATGTGACCATGTTTTCACCTCATGCAGTGCATGATAGGTTAACAGCTCCCACTACTGGCAAATGCTGTAAGCATGTGCAGCACCATAGACATCCAGCCAACTGCTTGTTATATGAAATGCTGATTCATTTGTAGTTCTGTTCATAGCTTAAAGGAACTGAAAAAGAAGACACAGAGGGGTGGAAAAGTAAGATCAGAATGATGTCCAGTGACTTGTTTGGCTGAATATTTGTCAAAGATTACACCCAGCCTAAATCACATGGGCCAAATTACACATTTCTTTCCAGCCGAGTAACCCTGGACACTAAATAATATTATTCAAACACTTGAATGTGTTTTCAGTCCAACAGTAAATTAATCTGGACATTCTAGACACCAATATCTGTTATCTTGCCCTCATGCGGCTGATGATGTATAACCTTCGGTGTGAAATGTATGTGGGAGCTGGTGGTGTGGAATGTGCCATATCCTGGTCACAGTGTTCCCTTCTCTCTATCGGTCACTCAGCAAGAGAGATGCTGTGGGCAGAGTGAGAGAGCATCACACTCTGCCCACTCATTTGTCCTCTAAAATCCACAGTCATCTTGATAGGCAAAAAAAAAAAAAAAAAAAAAAAAAAAAGAAGTGAAGCATGTGAGACTGTGCCTGTTTTGAGACATGAACATAAACAAAGTTTTACTTACAATCTGCAATGATTTACTCACTTAAATGTGCAAATAACCACTGACCACTGATGTGATGTGGAGCTTCCAGTTCCATCACGTTGCCAGAAGTAAAAGGGAAAATTTTCTGCCTCCAATTAATTCTGAGGCCAAAACTGACTGCCTTGTTTAATATCTTTGGATTTCGTATGGATGTCTTCATTTGTCAAAGTGGTATGGAACAAATTTGAACTTGCTTAGCATTACAGCCGTTGAAAATCAAGTTAATGTGTTTGAATGACAAAAAATATATATATTAAATTAGAATAAGGCAAGAACGCATCCATCCTCTGGTCTTTCTAATGTCATGGTTTAATACTGTATATTGAGAAGACAAAATTGTTGGAAAACAGAAACCCCATTAATTTTCTACAAATGAAATAATATTTATCTTATAATGCACATACTCTTGAGTCTGTATACACAGACAAGGATATCAACTAGATGGTAATAAAGCTCCATAAAAATACATACTGTACCTTTAATCTAAAAGGCTAAGAGAGTGCAACAGCATATCTAAAGCAAGCCAGGACTAAAACAAGCCACTTGATAAATTTTGTGATTCAGATTCCTTCCATTCTGTGTCTCCTCTACACATCAGCATATTTAAATTTCAGTACATCTCCTGTGCTAACATGTGTTTCTCTGTTCATAAGACAGAATCTCAGTGTATTATTCATTGGAGAAGTCCTTGTTTGAGACGTACACCCCAGGTGGACGGATTTCACTGTGTAGACACTGGTGTCTTGAATCTGCTTAGCACAGCAGTGTTCACAAACACAAACAACTCTTGGCTGTTTGTGCACATGAGGCAAACAAAGACACGATTTAGCTGAGGAAATATGTTTTGAGGACAGAGGCAGTTGTTATAGCATTTCAAATGTAAGCAGAGTAAATAAATATTACTGCAATCCTTGTATTTCTTTATGTATGTACTTGTATAAATGTGTGTGTAAATTGTGGCATGTATATATGACTGTATTTAATTTCAGTGTTAGGAGGGCTTTTACAAGACCTCAGTATTTTTTTCATACCACCTGTGCAATTTTAAGTTAACACTGTATATGCCTTGTTTTTGGTTTTGTTTTATTATATGCGAAAAGTAAATCTATCCATTTGTTTAGTTACAAAAATATATCCATCGTTGAATATAGCAAGTGCAGTTACTTTTAACTTCCTGTGGAGGGCAGCAACACACCTGCACTGTGTGCTGAAGCAACAGGTCTCTCCTGACCTCCCGGATGTTTGTGCTGCTGTTAGTTGGATTTCTTTATAACATTAACTCATCATTGAGCCGACACTGAGGTACACGTAGTCAATATTGCATCACTCTGATTGTAAAATGAATATAACTGCATGCTAATTATTTTTGTTTACCTGTCCGGGTAATAAGAATTATATTCCTGACATGAGGTTGACATTGTTCCTCTGGTGCACATGTAATTACAGTGTTTTTTGTTTTGGTTATTTGCACCCAGAAAGATAGTAGTGGTCCCTCTTTTCCCCACTGTGAGGATAGTGGAGTGGCGATGGCAAAAGTAAGGCTCTTTAAGCTTTTCAACAGTTAGAAGTTCTTTTTTCCCCCCTTTTTTTCCCTTCACAACAGTGATGTGCATATTTATAGTGTAGAAAAGCTTGGCCAAACTAAAAAAAAAAAGAAAAACAACTGGAGACTCTCACATTAAAGATGGGAAAGTAACAATACTGCAAAAGGCTGTGCCTCATTTAAGCTTGGGCCGCTGGCAGCAGACAGCCACTACAAACTACTCATGGCAGCATGGCCTGACAAAAGTCCTCGAGAGGAGCGCCAACTGTTTAGAAAGACAGTAACTCCTCGTACTCCAGAAAAAAAATAAATAAATAAGTAAACAAGTTAACAGCAGGAAAACATTATTGAACATATCATGTCACACGCACAAACAACATACCACAACCCCAATAAAGAGGTTTAAACCCTTAACCTGTACTAATTACCAAACAACTCTACATGGTACATAGAAGTGACTGAGGTGGACAAGTACTGTGTGTTATGTCTCTGTGACTCCCACTCCCACCCAGTGTGTGTTGGGATATACTATCCCTGCTGTCTCATGATCCCAAATAGGAATAAGTCTGTGAAATCGTGAAATCATATCTCTTTTATTGACCTGCTTCTATTTCATCCTGATCGCTGTATCAGCACTGCAGTAATTAAACTGAGGGGAGGATTTTACAATAAAGACTAGAGAAATGCCCGCAAGATGAGCAGGGCTGGCGAATGATTTATAGATCACACATAGGCAGTCTACATAATTCTTCAGTCATCTTAATAATAAGACTTTATGCTTCAGGTTTCAGAATGACATCCCACAATTTTGCAAGACAAGAAATCCATGCTGATGCATAGAAAAGTGGACAATGCACTGAGTGACCTCGAGGGCGTTGGCCATTTCAGCGACAGACAGATCAGTGCGCCACATGTGTTTGCTCTCCAAAACAACTTGCCGACTGTTGGCAAGAACAAGTTGACGGGCGGACAGTGGTGAGGTAACGCTGTGGCGCCCTTGGAGGCTTTTGTAACCCCAGCAGGCGAGCCATGTCACCCTGCTCTGCCCTCACTGCGCTCCAAACAAAAGGCATGTGTACTGCTCTTGTTCCATCCAGCTGCTTGTTGACAAAGGCATGGCTTCTTCAAAGGAATAGTTAGGAGTTTTTCCAAATAAGGTTAACCCTCCTATTCTGTTCATTTTGGGCTAACACTCATGAGGTTCCCGGTCACATGTGACCGGTAACATTATATTTGATTATAAATCCACTATGATACATATTATCACCTAATGTTGTGTTAGATCTTTTTATCAACTTCTGCTCTTGTGAAAATGACAAGTTTTGAACTTCTATTTGCTATGTATGTGCTGTAGGCCTAATTTACCTGAGATCATACCATTCGTTTTTTAGGGAAAAAACATTATATAGATATTATTTTGACTATAACAAATACTCAGATGAAACATATTGTAGTATTTATCACAGAGTACTTCATTTCAATGTTTTCCAAGGACACTGTTTTGAAAACATTTCAATTTTCTAAATAGTGGCAAAAAATAGCATCTTTTGTGTTCCCGTCAGCATTGACCACTATGATTTAGCTAGTCATCCTCATGACATTTTCACATGGAAGCTGACCGTTCCTCTCAGGTGGGGATGAGGTCCAGGAAAAATTACCATTTTTGGACCGAAAGGTGACCTCAACTTCAGCTGGGTCTTCTTCCTTACACCTGACACCTGACAGGTGTCACGTGTCAGGTGACAGGTGTTGGCAGTTCCCGTGGTAGGTTCCCGTGAGGGTTGCCATGGAAGCCAAAAAGGGGCAAAGTTGTGTGTGTCTGTGTGTGTCTGTGTCCATGTGTGTGTGTGTGTGTGTGTGTGTTTGTGTGTGTGTGTGTGTGTGTGTGTGTGTGTGTGTGTGCCTGCTCAAAGACACCTACATGTTGGGGTGTGGGAAAGAAGTCTGAGAGATACTTTCCCGTGGGGGTTGCCATGGAAGCCAGAAAGGGGTATAAGGTGTGTGTGTGTGTGTGTGTGTGTGTGTGTGCCTGCTCAAAGACACCTACATGTTGGGGTGTGGGAAAGAAGTCTGAGAGATACTTTCCCGTGAGGGTTGCCATGGAAGCCAGAAAGGGGTATAAGGGGTGTGTGTGTGTGTGTGTGTGTGTGTGTGTGTGTGTGCCTGCTCAAAGACACCTACATGTTGGGGTGTGGGAAAGACATCTGAGAGATACTTTCCCGTGGGGGTTGCCATGGAAGCCAGAAAGGGCTATAAGGTGTGTGTGTGTGTGTGTGTGTGTGTGTGTGTGTGTGTGTGTGTGTGTGTGTGTGTGTGTGTGTGTGTGTGCCTGCTCAAAGACACCTACATGTTGGGGTGTGGGAAAGAAGTCAGAGAGATATTTTCCTGTGGGGGTTGCCATGGAAGCCAGAAAGGGGTATAAGGTGTGTGTGTGTGTGTGTGTGTGTGTGTTCACACACATCTGTGTCTGCTCAAAGACACCTGCATGTTGGGGTGTGGGAAAGGAGTGTGGGAATGTGTTTAACTCTATTTTATACACTAATTGTAGTCTTACCCATTCATTTCTAATGACCGGTCATTTGTGACCGGGAACACGATGGGTGTATACAAGTTAAATAAAACATTCAAAAATTAATAAAATTCTCCAAATTTATTTTATGTGTTCAGATGGCATGTGTGAACAAAGTCATGGAACCTCATGACAAACAGATGAAATTAACTGCATTTTTTGGAGAGAAAACTTGTACACCGGTCAGATTTGACCGCGAACACGACAGGAGGGTTAAATGAGTTCGCGACCAGGAAATCTGCAACCAGAGGCTTTGCTGCCTGAGGTTATGTCCAGGTGACCGTAGCACAACTGGCCATTAACTCACTTAACCTTTTGCCTGTGTGTGTGCTGTATGTGTTTGTGTGTATGAGCTCCCACTTCCCATATCCCACAACGTGGTGTCAATATTCATCAGTTTATGCTTCATTCTATTCTAAAAATATGATTTCACTTTGTTATTATGGGGTATTTTGTGTAGATTGCAGGCAAAATCTCCATCTTGAATCCTGAAGAAAATACTGAATCTCAGTTTAATCCATTTGAATTCAGGCTACATTGCCAAAAATGCAGAAGAACTCAAGGGGACTGATGTCTGAGGGCACTGTAGATCAGAGCCATGTCCACCTTTTATCGCACCCACTTTCTTAAGCTTGCAAATGCCAAATTGTTTGTAACCCCAAAACACATCAACCAGCCTTGATAAGCAGTATATGCTTACTTTTAAGCCAGCTTTTAAGCCAATGCCATATATATATATATATATATATATATATATATAGATAGATAGATCTATATATCTATAGATATATCTATAGATCTATAGATCTATCTATCTATCTATCTATAGATCTATATCTATATCTATCTATATAGATATAGATATATATATATATATAGATATAGATAGATATCTATATTTTTTTTTATTCAAAATATGTTAGAGTTAGGGCCTTGGCATGCACGTGTAAAATTTAGTTTACACAGTGATTAACATATGGTCATCTATTGTTTATTTTGAAAGATATCCCAAAACATATTAAGTATAAGCAACTGTTCATATGGGAATGTGTGGTCTTCCTAAGTTGGACCACATTCGGTCTCTCATTTTCTCTAAATTTTTCTCTAAAATGCTGAATGCTAAGCTAAATAGTATTGGTTGTGATACTGGATATTGGAAGAGGCACTGGGTTCCCACACAGGACCTCTGTAGGCTTCTCTTATTCCAACCCTGGCTTTAGTCACATAGATGCCCATTTGTATATGATATCTATAGAAATATAGGCGTTAGAGGATCTTTCCTATATGGACTATAACAAATTAATACTCAAGGGCCTTTCACCACTGAAAACGGGCTGTCATACTATGATCTCTCCACAAGAGGGCACAGTTTACTTACAAACAAGAGGCAATTTTACCGGACTCCCTATAAACAATTAATATCAGACCAAACTATTCACCAGATTTTAGCTCCTAAAGCGAAACACCAAACTCAATGTGACATCAGCATGAAAACATAATTTTGGCGTGCTTTGCTCTGCTCGACGCAGTCAGTGTCCATTATTTATTATCTAAACTATCTGTAAACATGTCCGTCCGAGTTTACTTATTAAACACAGCTGCTTGGTTTACTTGTCTTGTTAAAGGAGTGTTTGTTTGAAAAGGACATTTTATCCAAACACCTGCGGAGTTTTCCTTCTGCTTTGTTGTCTTCCGGGTCTGTGACGTATTTTGGGGTCCCGCCCAGTATGACGTAACTCAAACATGGCCGTCATGGAAACGAGTGCGCGAGTGGTGGTGTAGGCGTCGTTATTTTTATAAGGATCAATATCAGAAACAGAAATATATCACCCAGGATATATTGGGCCAATATTGTATTTGCTCAAAATTTCAATAGAAGAATATAGTGCAAGCACAAGTAAAATTATAAGAAATAGAAAACAAACAAGAAACTAATATGAATATATTTGCATTAGAAATATGTAAAAAAAACAAACAAAACAAAACAAAAAAGTGTGCGCATTATGTATAAATATGTGCATTACTCCCACTTGTGCGTTAATTCTAGTTGTAAAAACGTGTGTGTGTGTCGTGTAATAATGCCACTCCTTTATCCCTCAGGCAACAAATACTAGCTTTCTAAGCTTTATAAATATAAATATAAATGTTTACCGATTACATTTTGTGGATCAGACACTGTAAACAGTTTTACTAATGAGAAGAGAATTATGTAAAGGCTAAATACATAAAGCCTACAGCGTATTCATCAGGGATTACATGGGGCATGGTTTCAAACAGCCTGACCTGGCCTGCAAAAAACCTGAGCAACTTTATAACACAACAGTGCTAAGATATCATTCATTATACATGAGTAAAGCAAGTATAATCAATAGCAAATTAAACATTTATGAATAATGTATAAAGCATGTTTGTTAATAGATATCGTTAATGTAAGTAAAATGTAAATCATTCCTAAATAAAGGGACTGTGGGCCAATCTGTCGCCTCTGTATGTCACCATACAAAAGATGTAGGTCAGCTGCAGTGGTGCTTTCACTTACACTCATAGGCTATACAATATTTTGTCAATTTTAAATATTATTATTGTCCTTTACTTAGCCATAAAGGCCCCATAGCGATACAATATCTCTTCTTCTGTGATTGAGACGCCAGAAAAATGTATCAAAGGTTTCTCTTAAAACAATACATACAAAACTACACACCAATGGATTTCTAAGTTACAAATTTAATACCAGCCTAAATAATGTAGCCTGGCATTAAATTCATCATTAATGACAAAGCTCCCTCAAAAAAGAGAGCGGGAAATAGAGAGCACTAAAGTTGAAGGCAGCAACAAGCTGTTAGGTGAGAGTGACCAGCTATTAGACCTCTGTGACATTAAACCCATCACAGGCCGGTGAGAGTAACGCGCCCGTAAGCTCCAAATCTCTTTAATACAACACCCATTAGGAAAGTGCTGAGCACTCTACTACATGCTAAGATGGTCTGCCACTCAACTCAACTCAACTCAAACCTACTGTCTTACTGTCTTTGCTGTACATTCAAATACATAAAATAGAAAATTTACCATCTGCTATGTACACACACACACACACACACACACACACACACACACACACACACAGTGTGTATATTCCTGTATATTCTCTCCTTGAAATTGTTACAATAATACTATGTTTTAATCGCACCAATTTGAATCTATGGGTCAGTGTCCAAGTCTGACATCTAAGTGATTACAGTGAATATTTTTATACCAAAATGTCTTTTCATAGGAACTCTGGCTCAAAATCACTTCAAATGAGAGTCAGTGACTTAATGAAAATAAACTTGGGTGTCCAGAACGTGAAGAAGTTTGAAAACCCCTGCCTTAGCCTGTGCATCTCAACATGTTTTTGAAAATTATTATGGAAACATTTTATTGCAGATCTGTTTTTCCATGAATCAGTGAAAACATTCTCTGGTATAACAAATCTACTGACGGCTGACTGGCCTCATGGTGTCGAGATATATATTACTTTTGTTTTAAGTGGTACTGTATTTCAGCATCTAGAAGTGACATGGGCCATACATGTGACCCTGTGTCTTGGTGTATGAAAAATACTAACAAAGTGCAAAAATGAAATGCCTGCTTATGTCCTAGATATGTTTGCAAATATTTAAAAGAAAAAAGGTTGTTTTAGGGTTAGGATCAGCTTTACATACGTGCATAAATGTAGTAGTAAAGCCAAAGCTGCTGTGTGGGTTAAAGCTTGGTATTCAGTGTTTAGAGTTTAGAAGTTATAAAATGAGGTTATGTTCATTCGTATTCCTTAACTTCTTATTCCCGTTCAGGGTCAGGAAACTACGTATACTGGGAGTTTGTAAAAGGCAGGGAAACAGCCTTTACAGGCACCAGTCCATCACAAAGCCAACACAGATAGACAGAGTCAGTGTCATATTCACACATACGAACAATTAGCCTCCAGTATACCTGACCTGTATGCCTGGAACGTGTGAGGTAAACCGCACAGACACAAGGAAAACATGCAAACTTCATACAGTAAGGGCTGGGTTGGGAAATCTTTCTGAGGCCATGACACTAACCACTGACTAACTTAAGCTTACAAGTTAATAAAATGCTACTTTGAGTATTTTATTACAAACACAAATGTCTAAAATTCCCACATTCAAAAGTATCTTGGAATTGTTTTTCAAATCCAGTACTCATGAAAAGAAATTACTTCTTCCAGATGGGGCACAGTCAACAAGGTTTACCTGGCTGTAATGCTTTAGGGTAAGCAGTTATCAGATAGCTCCATGATAGGTATGAGCAGGTGTAACCTTAATATCTTGATGAGTGGTCAGTTATGCTTGCAGTGATGGCTGGATTACATATTAACTGTGGCCTAAATCACTTTGTGCTGACGGATTTGGAAAGTGATAATCCAAGGTGCTCCTTTAAAAGCCAGAGTCGGGCCACCAGGGTCCATTTGTAGCAAAGTCCATCTCCATCACTCTTCTGTACAGCTAGAAGAAATACCATCGAAGAGGGCTGATCGCAACCACAAACCGCAACCATGAACGGCACAGAGGGACCTTATTTTTACATCCCTATGTCTAATGCGACTGGGATTGTCCGGAGTCCCTATGAATATCCTCAGTACTACCTTGTCTACCCAGCGGCTTATGCTGTCCTGGGTGCCTACATGTTCTTCCTCATCATTTTTGGCTTCCCCGTCAACTTCCTGACCCTGTATGTCACCATCGAACACAAGAAGCTGAGGACCCCTCTAAACTACATCCTGCTGAACCTGGCGGTGGCCGACTTGTTCATGGTGATTGGAGGATTCACGACCACGATTTACACCTCTATGCATGGCTACTTTGTCCTAGGTCGTCTTGGCTGCAACCTCGAAGGATTCTCTGCTACCTTGGGTGGTATGATCGGTCTCTGGTCTCTTGTTGTTCTGGCTGTTGAAAGGTGGGTGGTCGTCTGCAAGCCCATGAGCAACTTCCGCTTCGGAGAGAACCACGCCATCATGGGTGTAACCCTGACCTGGGTTATGGGTTTGGCTTGCACCGTTCCCCCTCTGGTTGGCTGGTCCCGTTACATTCCTGAAGGCATGCAGTGCTCATGTGGAATCGACTACTACACACGTGCAGAGGGTTTCAACAATGAATCCTATGTCATATATATGTTCGTGGGCCACTTTTTAATTCCACTGGTTGTGATCTTCTTCTGCTATGGCCGTCTGCTCTGCGCCGTCAAAGAGGCTGCTGCCGCCCAGCAGGAGTCTGAGACCACCCAGAGGGCTGAGAGGGAAGTGACCCGCATGGTTATTCTCATGGTCATCGGCTTCCTGGTATGTTGGTTGCCCTATGCTAGCGTGGCCTGGTACATCTTCACACACCAGGGCAGTGAGTTCGGACCACTCTTCATGACCATTCCGGCCTTCTTTGCCAAGAGCTCTTCCATCTACAACCCAGTGATCTACATCTGCATGAACAAGCAGTTCCGTCAGTGCATGCTCACCACCCTGTTCTGCGGGAAGAATCCCTTCGAGGAGGAGGAGGGAGCATCTTCTACCAAGACCGAGGCCTCCTCTGCATCTTCCAGCTCTGTGTCTCCGGCATAAATGGGCCCTCAGCAAGAGGCTGCGTGATCCACTATCCAAGAAGAAGACTTCTACTCCCCCCGGGAAACGACTGAAGGCTAATGTCTACAGAAATAACTTCATTTTTGTATTTTTACAAACCAGTTGGTTCAACCTAAAGACAGTTGCAGGAAAGGTCAGCCCATTACAAAGTTGTTTCTGTATGTACAGAATATCCAACGTAACAATAATAATTTTTTTTCTGAATTGAAAGGAAAAAAATGTTAATCTTTTACAGTTGGATCTTATATGTTACTGGCTTATTTTTGAATGTAGAAGCATGTAATCAAGGCAATGTAAAATAAATCGCACTTTGCAAATCAATCCATGCTTATGTTTTACTTACAGTTGGGGTGGAAAAGTACAAGTGACTGTAGTATATGTAATCAAATCAATAAATGTGAATGACCTGCATTCATGTCTCGAGTGAGTTGCTGCTCTAGAGCTACTAGAATACTGTGTAATTATTACTATTGTATATGTATATGCAAGATCTGGTAGCACCGATACGACTTTGGTTTTCTTCTGTAGTCTCATTCGCGGTGAAAGTGGAATCTCAATTCAAGTTAACCTTGGATTAGAACTTGATCCACCTTAGGGATTATGACATGAGTAATCATGTAGGAAGACACACATGACACAATACCCGCTTTATCTGATGACGCATATTAATCACATTAATTAAAGGTTAACATGGGCAAAGACATATTGGATAACATGTCAATATTATCCTATCAAGTCTCCTTGGTGCAAGTGTTTGTGATTGGAAAAAGTTAGTCCTTCCCAAACATATTGGGCACATGCACGCACATATGTATATATACAGACTCAAACACACTGATAGGTAAATAGACACACACACACACATGCAGACACAGAACTTTAGTGTGCAATATACAAAATTGTTTAAGGATGATACAAGTGAGGACCGTTTAGACTGGTTGGAAAAATCAGTTGCATTAGTTGCTGCATTATTGCCTTATCCAAAAGGTAATTTATTGCATATACATATATATTTTTCTTTTCAACTGTGCACTTGTTCCAACAATGATATATGAACCAGATGATTTGAAGCTGACATAATTCAGTTGCAGTCCTAATGGAGGATAAATACCAGGTAATGGATAATGGGACACTTTGTTAACTACAGGCTCATTTTGGAGGTCTCTTTAAGTTTGAGGCTTCGTTATTTGTCTATAATGTTGGTTAATCAAGCGTATGCTTTTATACTCGGCGAAACACAGCAATGAGCTGTGCCAGTGTGATAAATAACGGAAACTCAGAGAATGACATGTTTCCTCCTCCTCCTCCGTACTTGGCAGTGCAGAGTGCCAGACTGGAGCAAAACAAACACCTCAAGATCTCTCCCATAATGACCTTCATGTGTAGCTATAGCAACCATCATACCAGTGGATCTATCTTGGAATAGAGATACACCCACCAAGTGGTCTGCCAAAGTCTAGCTCCATCAGAGAGGTCGAAGAAAACCACAATCAATCAGTCACTTACTACATTTTCATCAACAGAATGAACAGAGTCGCCACCTGTGGTTTCACATTTATGTTCTGGAAAAATCAATTTAAAGAACGTTTTGGTAAGTGTAAATTGTGGGAAAAATAATGGGATGAATTCCTGTGGTCGGTGATACTCTTAAGCCTAATTAACATAATTTATCAGTGATAATCTTGATGACAAATAATCCTTTCAAAACAATCCTACCGATCTTTTATTTAGGGCCACTGAACATGTACACAGCTCTATTAAATTGCAGTTGCAGGCAAGTGCTTTTGTGTCAGATATTTTCTTTTCTATTTTTTCTGTGCCTCACTCTATGACAACATTGTCTATTTTTTACAGCAATCACTGTTGCCATAGTCTCCATTTATAACACAGAATAGTAATCTACTACAACACCTTAAGCAAGCAGGTATTGTACAGTTGAAACATGACAAGCTGCTGAAAATCTGCCTCAGGTCGGCTTGTTATGTTGCTTGAAGGGGAATCTTGCAGGAACTGTCAGTGTCATGCCCATCTCTGCTGTTTGCCAAGGCGAAGAACTGATATACAGCAGGAAAGCATAGCATGTAAAACTGTCTGCTCATTTCTTAAACTAAAACCCAGCATCCTCACTATAGTTAAATAGGACACGGAAGTGACCAGGGAAAAAAAAAAAAAAAAAAACACAGTTGATTGATCTTTAAGAACCACTGATTAATATCCCAGCTCACAAATTTCACTCCAGTGTCGATCTTCATAAGAAGGAACTTTCTAGACTAGTGGATCAGACATCAAGGTTAGTGCGTGCTGACACATCTGGACCATTTTATTTGAAACTGGTGAAAAAAATGGCAGAAGCCTCCCCTGAGACATTACTCTCAAATGGCCGTGCAGAAATATGAAATCCTTTTGAATTTGTATGGAAAACTTTATTTGATAATAAAAATAGCATTCACAGACTTCTTTTGATAGCTACATATACATTGTGATCTGACTCAAGGAAAGAAGCTTTACTGAATAAGTCCACATCTACTTGTACTTAGACTAATGTTATGTATAGCTTCATGGGTCAAATAAAGCTATGAACAATGTAGTATTTATATATGCATAGTTTTATAAAAAAGATTGGCCCATATACATGTACTGCTTTATCAACACAGAGACAGCATTATGTCCGGAGCACATTGCAAGAAATAATGCTTAAAGAACACAGACTGCATACAAGTGCTTTATAATACAAAGGCAGGCTAACCATCGAGAGAGATTCAAACCATCAAACAGCTTCTGACCGACCAAATACAGTCTTTCATTTTAAAATGTCTTTACATACCTGATCCAGAGTAAATGAACATATTTCCCATGAATCATCAGGTCCATTTAAGAAATATAAACACAATGTCACATTCCTCACTGCTGAGGTTTTTCATAGATTTCTCTTTTGTACAAGAAAAAGGCAACATTTTATTCCTTGACAGGTTCCTATTAGTTACATAGTAAAATTCTTTACAGGTGATGGCCAACAGGTTAACTTCTTAAATGTTTTTCCTCTTTTTTCTTCTTTTTTAAATACAGTACCATGGTGACAACAGTGATAAAACAATGCATTTGTTGTGGTTTATCCAATATCTTTTTTGTTCTTTAGTGAAACATAAAACAGAGAATACACACAAAACACATTATAAAGCAGCAGTTAGACTCCAGTGGCGTGACAGCATGGCTCAGGATGGCAGATTGGTTGACTTCTGTACCGGGACGCTTCATCTGTTACCAACACAAGATGCTTCCTTAACCAACCAAATCAGCTCACTGTGTCGGGACCCTGGAGGTGGTCGGTGAACAGATGTGGGTGTCAAAATGAGGACAGGGCTGACAATTACTATGGGATAAGAGTGCATGTTCCTTGTTGATTATTCTCACTCAGACGTGTCAGATGAGGTGGCAGCCTGTAACTACACTCTCATCTGCACATGCATCTTGGATGGAGATGATTAGTTGTTTTCCATAAAACCTGATTTCATCTTTTTTTTTTTTTTTTTTGGCATATCACTTAAATTATGTTATTTTATGGCAGCTTAAATCTGGCATTCTGGCACAACACAGGCTCAGGTAAAGGACTGATTTGACATTTCTCTGATTAGGAAGAGCAAGAAACTCAGATTCTCATTTCTCCCATAGGGAATTTCTCCAGAACAGCTTTTCTTACGGATGAAAGCGAGTTAGTTTTTTTTCCCCCTGCTACATCATTACACACCAAGGAACAAAGGGCCAGGGTAGTGGAGCTGCCAGTGTGTGCGTGCATATGTGTGTGAGTGTTTGCTTCCCCTGCTCTGACAGGAAAGCCAATAAAATTTTCGACAGTTTTGACATTGGTTGTCTGATTTATTCTCTTAATTTTGATGCAGGATGAGAATGTGGGGGTGTTTAGGCAAAGGAGAGTGAGCTGCCACTCTTTTAAAAGAGGACAGTTTCTGAGCAACTCAACTAGGGGTACACCATGCTTTCCCAGGTACAGTATGAACTTATACCTTGGTCCTTATAGGTTTAACAAAGCTTGCTCAAGATATGTGCCAATTAAAAAATAAATAGTGAGCAAAGGCAAAAATAATAATCATATATATTATATATACTTTTTTTCACTCTAGTTTTACCATCAGGTCTTAAATTTAGTGTTTGCCTTAAGTCCATTGTGGCATTCACAATACTTGTGAACCAACAGTGTATTGTGCTATAGTTTGTTCAGTAAAGCAATTCAGGAGTGGAAAAGACATCTAAAAACATGTTCAAAACAAGCCTAGTAGTTAGAAGAACAAGTTACCACAACTGGAAGCATGTTTCAAACCTCTGAGGGAACAAATATTTAGAATCAGAAATGCCTACAAAAAGCAATATCACTGATTTTATATGCAGGCACATACAATACCTTTACTATAGTACAACAACCTCTGTTATGCTCAAAATAACTATAACAATAACAAAACAACCATTATGAACTGAAAGAAGGATTGTACTCCTGCTGTTTTATGAATCTCTGGCTGGGATCACAAGAAGTGAAGTCAATCAAATCAATCAATAAACCAATAAACCAAATTAATCACAAGAGTTAGTATCCTCAGAAGTCCAATTCCAGTGTATGGTACATAGTTTCCACAGATAGAGGAGAGAATGGCGAGGGGGATCTCGGCTCTGCTCTAGATACTGAGGTCTTTGGGGCTTTCTTTGTACAGCCTTCTCTTGGGCTCAGGGAGCTGGTTTGGGCTGCGGCCGACTGCGTTAATGTGGCCCGCATTGTTATGGCCTGTGTTGTTGTAGGCAGCGTTGTTGTGCGCAGCATTGTTCTTCATGATGCTATAATAGTCTTTCAGTCTGGGTGCTGCTGCATAGTTCAGCTCCTCCCGGCTGTAGTTGCTGTCAGGGGAAGAGTCCCGCTCCATTCGGTATCGTCTCTCTGGTGTTCCGTTCAACCTGTATCTCTCCTCCCGCCTCTCTGAGGAAGAGTCCCTCAGGAGGCTGCCGTTATTCATGGCTCTATCAGGTGTGCGGCCCCTGGAGAGAGACAAGGAATCCCCGTTTTTGTTGGTGCGCTCAGGGGTTGTGGCCTCCCTGACTCGTCCAGGCGTCTGTGAGTCCTTTAAGAGCCTGCGCTCGTAGTATTTTCGTTCGGGGGTGACTGTGAGGAACCCCCCGTCGTCATACTCCCTCTCAGGTGTATGGTCCCGATGTGCTCGCTCTGCCCTGCGGTCCATCGACTTTGCCCGCCGACGATCAGGGGAAGAGTTACGCTTTCGGGTTGGTGAACGGTCAAGGGAGCCACGGCGCTGCCGACCAAACCTCCCGTCCAAAGTAGAACTGCTGCTCGAGAGCTCTCGCCCCCTCAATTTCTCGGCAGCTGCAGCTTTCTTCCCCGAGCTGTCTTTCCTCAGAGTCTTTAGGAGTTTAGAGATACCGCTCTCCGACTCAGACTTCTTGACTTTGCGACCTCGGCCCTTCTTGTTGCCACTGCTGTTGTCTGGAGACTGTTGTCTGGGGGTACTTTGACTGTGATTGTTGTTCCAGGTGTGATGATGGTGGGGGTTAAATTGCCGGCCTTGGTAGTCGTTCTGGTCTGTCCCAGCCCTGTCCCTGTCCCAGTTCCTGTCCCTGTCTCGGCCACGCGCAGCCTCCTCCTGGCGTGATGGTTTGTGAAGGTCTGGTGGATAACTGGACTCCGATGAGGTGTGATATCGGCTGTTGGGTGGCAGCGTTCTCACTTCCGGAGTGTTTTGTGCCCCGGGTGTGGGAGGGTGCCCGTCACTGCTGCCGTCTGGAGTAGGAAGAAGGAAGAGTCAGCTGACTGAACAGAAGAGTGAGGCTTTGAAACAGTATTAGCAAACAAGTAAACAAACATACGACATTTATTTTTGCATATAGTGACAGCTATTCACAGATACCGACAAACACGTCTGTTAAAGCGAATTCTTGCATTGACACTTATAAAAAGTCAATGCAGGGCTTTTATGGAAATGATGCATTCACGAGCACTTTCAATTATATATCCCAAAAATGATATTTGGGACAACAAATGTAAAATACTTTAACTGAGGACTGTATCCTGGATGGTTATATTAAATTCATCTTAAATAGGTAAAAATTAGACATTCTGTTTTACATCTGTATCTAAAATACACTGAAGTGACAAATCACTTCATGTTTTCTGTACGGGGGCTGTGGGTTGAAACACAAGTGGACGTCAGCAACAACAGCAGGTGCAACACATTGGCAGTGTAGGGCAGGGGTTATCAATGACACAACAGGAACCTAGGAAATCATTAAAAAACAAAATGGCAAACAACTCAATGTGCATCATTGGGAAGAGCAGAACAAATCAAAAGCAATACAAAAACAAGAGTGTGTTTGGCTGCAAGTCTGCCAAATTAGAGACAGGTTGCTATGGTAGCAGCATGTGATGAGCGGTGACACAGATCAGTCCCAGTGGAAATTGCTGGTCTGGGGTGGGCAGAGTGGAGGGGCATTGTATGCAAAAGGATTCACAGCAATTATGGAAGTACAGTACAAGTCAGGCGTGACAAAACATAAAGCATGTACACTGTGTGCGCAAACGCAAACACACACAAAGAAGGATGCAGGTAGGGATGAGCTGGAGAGAGGGGTGAATTAAATTGGAACGTCAAAGTAAAAAGGTGAGAGGGAGAGTGGACTGGGACAGACTTTTGGCTACAAACCGTTGTCTGATTTTGGCCCATTAGGTAGAAACAGGGCTCTCCCATCTTGTCATTCCTCATTGTACCAACAGCGAGATGAGGAGCCATCATCGCTGGAGAGAGGAGGAAGAGCCCAGCAACAAGAGACAATAAGAGAGAAAGGGAGAGGAATAGAAAGGAGAAAACAAATAAAACAGACAAGAGACTGTTTACAGTGCATCTTTAAAGAGAGAAGGAGGGAATTTGTTGAGAAAAGAAAGAAAATAGTACATTTCATACAGTATCAAACAACCTTAGGAGAGAAACAAGTTTTCACAAAATGAAACCCCAGCTAAATCAGAAAAAAGCTGAAAAATAAAACAATAATATGACTCAGTCTGTTTGTCTAGACTAACACAGCAAGAGGCATAATCCATCAGCAGAGAGTACAAGTCTTGGGAGGGAATAATATTTCAGCTATAAAAACATCTGTGAATCTATAGAAATCATTGAAATAGCTACTGCATCAGCCATTTCTACATTGATCAGTATCATGTGACAACCCAGTACTGATACCATAATAGGTCATTCTAAATTAATGGATCAGAAAGTGTGTTCCTGTGTAATATTTATTGTTTAATTCGCATGTAAAGGAATGCCACCACATTTTTGGTAGTATCCAACTCACCCAGACTGAGACGAAGATGTTCGATACCGTTTTCACCTCTGTAGTCCTGTAGTTCGCCATTGGAACAAAACCATTGGACTTACAGAGACGAAAATGATACCAAACATCTTGTCTCAGGCTGGGCAAGTATTCCTTTAGCATTAATCAAAGTACATTAAAAACAGAAAAAAAGATGTTGCTCAAGTGCATTATGCAGATGCACACTGCAAAAATGCAAAATCTTACCAAGATTATTTGTGTTATTTCAAGTCAAAAATGTCTTATTTCTAGTCAGAATATCTCATTATACTTAAAATAAGACATGATCACCTCAGAAGTCAATTGATTTTAGACAATTTTCACTGGTTTCAAGTGAAAATTCACTTGAAACAAGTGATAATTTGCTTGTTTCATTGGCAAAATTTGCCAGTGGAAAAAGTGAAAATTCACTTGAAATAAGTGAAAATTAGCTAGAAAGAAGAAACAAATTTTGCCAATGAAACAAGCAAATTTTCTCGTTTCAAGCAAATTTTCACTTGAAACAAGTGAAAATTGTCTAAAAACAAGTTACTTCTGAGGTGATTATGTCTTATTTTAAGTGTAATGAGATATTTTGACTAGGAATAAGACATGTTTGACTTGAAATAAGACAAATAACCTTGGTAAGATTTTGAGTTTTTGCAGTGCAAGCGGTTTTATTCTGGTCTCCAGTGTCTAAAGCTGGAACAAGGATAAGTTTTCCACCTTGGCATTAGCAATTTTATTCACAGTTAGGGCGGGGGGAAAAAAAAACGTTGCATCACAACACACTGTCACCTACCGTATTCAGGTACAGATCCATCTCCCCTCTTGAGGACAAGCCGTGCCCTTCGGCCGCCGTTCTTGATGAGCTCAATGGCACGTGAATGCTTCATGTTCTTTGTGCTCTCGCCATTGATCTCGAGGATCTCATCTCCCACCTAAAACAGAGAGGCCGAGTTACTATGACAACCAGCGAAACAATCATAACGAGTGTTGTGTAGAGAGAGAATTCAAAGATGCTCAGATTGACAAGGTCGGAGATTAACTTGATGTATATGGATCTAAAAGAGAAGATGAATACACGTTATAAAAATACACCCAGCTAGAACGGCGCCGTACCCTCATCTTGCCGTTTCTGACAGCAGCCCCATCCTCAGCCAGTCGCAACACATACAGGTCCATGTTGTACTCCCGTCCTCCTCTCAGGCTGAAACCAAAGCCTTTACTGTCACGCTCCAGGTCCACAGAGTAGAACTCAGCATCCTAGCAGAGAGAGAGACAGAGAAAGAGAGAGAGAGAGAGAGAGAGAGAGAGAGAGAGAGAGAGGTAAGGATCAACATGAGAGAATCACACTTTCTTGAATTCCATTACATCTTTACCACATTCCACATTAGCTGAAAGATGCACTTATTATATGCACTTAATTCAAGAACAGACACAATGGAAAACCTAAATAATAATAATAAAAAAAAAAACATTGTTCTTTATAAACTGTTTGATTATTTGATAATGCGATCAATTGAGTGTTTTTGTTAGTTTTGTCATTATCATCAATTCATCAGTTCGTAAATTTGTATTTGTTCTGTACATGTGCCTGTGTGCGTACATTTGCATTTGAAGCCAATAATCCCATTAACCCAATTTGTGTGAGAATTTGAGAGAGGGAGAGAGAGAGAGAGAGAGAGACAGAGAGAGAGAGAGAGAGAGAGAGAGAGAGAGAGAGACAGAGAGAGAGAGCAAGTGTTGAGGATGTTCGTTTTGTCAATATGGGAACTGAAATGACTTTCTGTTCGGCTTCGGCTGTGAGAGATAAAAAGACATAGCAGAGGCGTATTTTGATAGAATAAGCATCAGATATCCTGACCCTAACAAACTCCCAAAGTACACAAATTTAGCTCTACATTTGTTTACTGCTACACACATGGAAATAAGCGCCATCACAGAATGAAGACCACTGCATACAGTTATCTGTTGTGTTGCCGTAACTGTATTATTACAGACACTGAGAAAGACAGTGAGAGAGAGAAAGCCAGAGAGAAGCCGAAAGTGGCTTCTAGGAAGAGAGAAATTGCCAAAATCCACAGAGCACGAGAGAGTCAAAAGGTGGGCCCAACCTTAAGGGGTAATCAACCTATGTCCCACAAAAACTCTCAAAATGTCAATGGCAGTGCAAAACCCTAGAAGGCATGAATAATTAATGCTGCATCAGCATGTGAGCAGGGTGCAGATCACCAAGCAAGGGCACCACAAGGGCTGGACCCAAAACCCACTACACTCATCAAAAGTTCTCTGTCTGCGCAACTGTCCCAAGACCAAACTTGTGTTACATGGAAGAAATCCAGTCATAGCTTTATGTAGAATTATGACGTATGGCTTCTGACAAACTCGATGACAAATGGTAGTCGATGTATTGACTGATTGAATACAGAGTGATGGCATCTATTCTTCTTACCTGTGTTGGCTGAGCTTGTGTGGGTGGAGGTGGAGGAGCACCTTTTGACTTTGAGTTGTTCCTTTAAAAAAATAAGACGGACACTCAAATGAATACACACAGGAAGTAAGAGTATTTTCTATGGAGGCTGTTGGATTTGCGTACTGTATATCCACACAACCAAGCTAATGTCACTCACCGGGACTCTGACTGAGGTGTGTGTGTGGTGGTGATGGTCGCAATCTTCTCAGCATTGGTCAGCAGAGAAGCATTGGAGGACTCTGGGTGAGAAACAGAGAACATTATGGGTAGAGGACATGACCTTGGTGAACTAGTTATGATAAGAAGGCAGACTGCCTTATAATATGAGTAATGAACAACTTTGTTTAAAAAAAAAAAAAAAACTGGCAACTTTTCATCAGTAAATACATTTTCAAGAGACAGTCTGAAGAAAACTGTGCTGTCCAGAAGCCCTTGAACTGCCTAAAGGTTACACCATTCAACCTGATGCTAACTGCCTGTGATGTTGTCATTTGCCATTTTCTCATGACCAGCACTGGCCTCACAAAAACAGAAAAAAGAAAGAAAGAAAAAAAAAAAACATCAGTTGCACAAAATACTGACTTGCATCAGTCTGTTTCATCTGCTATTCTGTCTACTTGTCTTTTCTTGCCTTTCAAATGTAACTTGAGGGTAACACTCGCAAGAGCAAGGCAGCACGCATTAGTCACCACTGACATTAGTTACTAATAACACAAATATAGTTCTGCCTGCATTTAGTGAGAACATCAGCCTGACTCAGTCATCTCACCACTCATTATTTGGCGAGCCATGACTTCCTCATGGCCACCTCTCCACCTCTGTGGGCTAAACAACTAAGCAGCTATTCTGCAAT
The DNA here is from genome assembly GCF_902150065.1 of Myripristis murdjan. Taxonomy (NCBI): domain Eukaryota; kingdom Metazoa; phylum Chordata; class Actinopteri; order Holocentriformes; family Holocentridae; genus Myripristis; species Myripristis murdjan. Next base: position 18,693,508 of record NC_043986.1, on the reverse strand, counting down.
CACACGCATCTTGTGGTGGTATTTTAAATTAGAATGAGGTGGACCTGCTAATGCCATCGTTCCTATATGTTAAAGCTGCACTGAGCAAAAACTCCCGAGGGCCAAGTGAAGAGATTCAAGTGACATAAACATGTGAATTAAGCCCTAAGATCCATGCAGATTCCGCCATCAAAACTGTGAACCGTGTGTTATTCCCCATTTTCTTTATCATTTGAATCTAAATAGTCATTACTTCAATCGACCACTGCGCTCCCTTAAATTAAGTGCCAGGCTCTCTGCTGGGCAATCATGCTTTAATTGTGACTGTGTGTGCACATACCAAGCCTGTGAGTGGGTGAGTGAACGTATATGTGTGTGAGCGTGTTTGTTCCTACCTCTTTCATTTCCTATCTTAATTAAGCTTCATGTTCTATCTCTGTGGAGGGCTGTTAGAGCAGGGCTATGTGTTCAGTGTTGTCATTGGTTCACCAGTAGCTTAGTTCAACCAATGACAAGCACTCACATAATCAAACACATCCTTGTTAGGGCACCAGGTAGTGAACTACGTGTGTTGTGCCTTTTTCACAGTTCCATTTCCTTTTCAAAGCCAGGCAGAAGAGTTCAACACTGACAGGAAGCTCTGATTAAACATTTTTTTATTTAGCTTTGGAAGCCAAAAAGATAATTGCAAATGCCATGACCAGTCTGCAAGACAATAAACAAAACTCCTTTAAGTATGATGTGGCATTGGACATTAAATGCACATCTGACCTCTCCCGCTTTCTCCACTTATGCAAACACACCAAGAAGAACGCAAAGTGCTGGAGACATTTCTAAGGGAAGTGTCACCTTTTCTCCTACTCACTGAGTCAGTCTCGCAGAGAGATACCAGGGTTCATACCCACTTGGATCTCCATCTAGGCTGATGAAAAGTGCTGCTGCCAGTGAAGAGCAGCAATGCCCTCCCACCTGATTCCATGAATAAGTCAATTCCTGCTGCATTATAAAACAGCCACGAGAAGCTGAAAGCCAAAAGCCTTACCATCACCTGGGATGATCCTGAGCGAGACGGTATTCCCAGCTTCCTTGATCAGGTTGACGATGTCCGAGTGTGACTTGTTCGTGATAGAGCAGCCGTTTACAGCCAGTATTCGGTCTCCAACCTTCAGCTTCCCACAGCGATCTGCCGGGCTCCCCTCGATGATGCGTCCTATTTTGTGGGGCATGGCCACACAAGCATTTCCAGCTTTTGTGTTAACATGCATGTCCATAATGTTTATTGTGTGAATGAGAAATAGTGAGTGTTGGTGATGTGATTATTTGATTGTGTTGATTGGTTAAATGGTTTGCATTTTCATTTTTAGAAGGAGAGAAAGGAAAAGAGAGGAAAAGAAAAAAGACAGAGGAAAGAGAAGGGTTAATAATCCAAACCGCTGCATCCCACACACCTAAAGAGAACCAATAAACAGGCTGCGCGGCCCAAGGAAAACATCTTCCAATCAGTGTGCATGCAAGATACAACGCCCCTAATGGAGGAGGGCAAAACACAGTAATGTAAACACAGAGTTTATGGGACGGGTGGGAAAATGCAGGACCTGTGTTCCTGTGCAGGGCTCTGACCCTCCCTCTCTGTCCTCCTCTGATGCATTAATCAATGCAGTGTGAATCATACACCACCGGTCAGAGCCCTAGGTGGCTAATGCTTGACAGGCTATCAATACATGTGTCACAGCATTACGATTGTCCTCCCCTCCCCCTATCTGCCAGCAATCAATGAGAACGCACTCTTTGCTGCAGTCTAGTCTTACAATGTTCAGGTAATTGAGCTGTGGGCTCTTGGACAGCTCGCAGAATGATAAGGAGAGAGAATATCAATGTGGAATCTCAAGGCTGTGATGATAATCCGGGGGTGATCATTTGGCAAATCCAGGTGACGCAGAAAATACAAGCTGCACTTGTGTGACAGCATTCAATACTGCACATCTTGTTTACAGAGCAGCCCTGAACAGACCCTAGGGATCTCTGTCTCTCCTCTCCTCTCCTCACCCTCCCTCTCATTCCCTTTATCTGTGCTCGTCCCTCGCTGCACTCTCTCTTCCTGTCTTCCTCGCAACATCCGTATTTATTATATCTCCTTTCCCCACAGCTCGCCTTCCCCTATCTTGATTTAAAAAAATGCACTTGTCTCCTGACACCCTTTCCAAATAATGAGATATGAGACTTTACTGGGTGTGACAAATGCCCAGGATTTAATACTCTACTTTAATAATCTGCTGAGCACAACACCAACACAGGTCAGAGAAAGAGGGGGTGTGAGTGTGTGTAGGGGGGCGGGGCTTGTTGGGACAGGAGCAAAATGGTTTATGCATCTGTGATGTATGGGGGATTGACACAGCTGAAGGCTCTTTGCCAGTCATCCCAGCCGTGACAAGCATCTAGCTTCCCTAGTTGGAGGAGTCCTTAGTCTATATTTTAGTAATATGTGCTCCTCATTCTGTATGCCAGTTTGTGTCCCACATAGTTGGATTGCATTAGAAGAGTGAGCCTGGCATGCTACAGCGTGATCTCAGATCAGCACACCCACAACTATTCCTCTTACCCTCTCAAGAGGAACAGTGACCGAGGAGAGAAGAAGAACAGAGTGAGGAAGCAGCAAACATGATAAAGTAAATCAGAAAGTAAACCTCAAAAGACTGACACGTTCAGGAATGGATCAACGACCTCTGTGTCATTATCAACAGCATTTTAAATCTTGCCTTGCATTTTACAGAGCAACATCATTAGCCCATGGGATCATATTTTTTCCCCCTGAGATGTCACTGTGGAAAACATGTCATCCATTCTTATTTTGTCCCATGTGACACACCACTGTACATCATCATGATGTTAACTATACAAGAGACCTTGGCATGACATTGATGTTGCAAATTTATCACAGGGAGCATAATAGCAAATTTGCTCAGAGGAGAACACCTACAATCTCTCATCAATGGCTGAGCAACTTTAATAGATGCAACTCTGCTTTTTTGCCTTCATATATAAATGGTATGGACAGCTATGGATTGTGCTGAGTAGACTTCAATTACATGCTGAGTGAACTGGTGAGGGCAGCTGGGAGGCCTGAATCTGTGATGATGGTGTTTTGATAAAACCGCATCCGGTCTGATCCTCAGCAAATGTGCTGTGCACATAAAGAGATTTGTTTCTCCCAAAGCTCATGATACTGGGTTTGTGACCTCAGTGTGCGGCACTGAGTGCACCCCTGTCAAATGCCACTCTCTAAAGTGGAGGAAACCCAATGAGGGGTGACTGCAAAAATATTGTAACTCTGCCAGGATATGGCATCAGTCATTTCACTGAGTGCTGCACTCTGTGGATGTGTTTGTGGAGTTATGCAGAGCTGTGTCATGCAAAGCTCAAGTATCTTCGTCACAGAGTTTCAAAGCTTTAGCCCTTTGAAACCTGAATGAAATTAACTACATTTCTTTCAAAAATATTGAAAAACATGGCTACATCCATGCTCTTGGCTCTGTTTTTCAAAAACATGTCATATATTTAGGATATTATAATACATGTAATTAATTACATTTTGTTTACATCTTTAAAAAAATATTCTATATGCATTTTTTAAAGCATGCGCTTTACTTTTCCTTGAAATTGTCTTAATGTTTAAGTTTTCAAATTTGATTTATTTATTTATTTTTGATGAGAGCCTGTGCTTTTCCATTACAAAACTGCATTATCACAGGCCAAATGACAGATTTTTTTTTTTTTTTTTAACTTTTGATAAATAAATGAATGAATAAATACATAAATACATAAAGGTCATTTTTTTCAGTAGTTTAAAAGGCGATAAAGGGGGCTCCAATGGTTTCACAGTATAATCAGCAAATAATTATTGTTAGTAGAAAATCAGGATGTTGAGAACAAACTTTAGCCCTGTTTATTTGTGCATGCTTCTCACAGTTGGAAAGTAAATTGATCACAGAAAAAAATCACAAGTGACGGTGACTCTCTCTCTCTCTCTTTTTTTTCCAAATAACACGCAGCTGCACCAGTATAGACTCCCCAGACCCAATCAAATGGCTGTCAGACTGAAGTCTAACTTGAACCTGATTCTCTTTTCAAGTCAAACATTTTTGCCTGATTAGCCTGGTAAAATAAATGTCACACTGAATAGATCCCACACCACTTTCATCTCAGTCTGCCACACTTACCAAAGGTAGTTCCAGCATCCGGCCTGGACACTGATGACACAATGACGAATCCAAAACCCTCATTTTCCCCACGTTGGATCTCCACATCATATGGCTGCAGGGTGGCAGGCACCACTGCACTCCCACTGCCTCCTCCGCCGCCGCTGCCTATGCCGCTGGTGGATCCACTGCCAGAGCTAACAGTGTTGAGGGAATTCTGGCTCCCCTGGGGGGTCCGCTTTCCCTCCGTCAGGCTGGGCGCCTGGGTGCTGCTGTGGTGGGAGGAGGCAGGAGACGGGGGAACATCGCCCTCCCCTTTTGACACTTTGAATGAAGACGAAACAGAAAACAGATTGAGTGGCTTTGCAGGTGTTTGCAGGTGTTCAGGCCGACAGCAACGTGGAGCGTATGATGACAGTAATCTATGTGCACAGAGGAGCAAGCGAGAAGAGAATATTCTTAGAGAATATTTTTATATTATTTGCTTAATCTACCTGTGACAGCGCATACATTTGCTCGTGCTGGAGTGTGTGTATGCATATGCATGCAAGAGTTACATGTAAAACCCTGGTCACCTCCATATCCAGAGGTCTTGCGTCTGACAGTGAGGTTGACGTGGCCCTGCTTGGCGGCCTGCTGCATCAGCTGCACCACCAGCTGGTGAGACTTGCCCACCACCGCCGTGCCGTCCACACAGATGAGCTCATCGCCCGACCGCAGGCGTCCGTCCTCATCCGCAGCTCCGTACTTCACTATGTGCCCTATATAGATCTGTGGCGAAGCACACGTACACAACGCATAATGTACTCGGGATAGAGTTTTGTAAAAAGACACGTGCTGTAATTCATTGATGTTTATCAACAAATGAGTGAAATGAGTGCTTTAGTTAATTATTTTTAAAATACTATATGCTATTAAGATTCATAAAACTGCAATAAATGAAAACAGCAGTCAAGGGGAAACACAACAGAATGATTCAGTGTGATTTATCTTCCTTTTTATTTTAAATTAATCTATTTAACAGAGCTGAGTGTAAGAATCTAATGGTGAATTGCTTTAATTATTTGTAGCTGATGGTAGGAGACATCAAGAAGGCAGCTGCAGCCCACTGGGGCTAAGGAGAAGCCGTGCGCTTTTGGCATCATGTGGGAGGGTACAAAGCTCTGATAGAAACAACAGCACAGCTACCATGCAGCATCCTTGGCACAAACAACTACTAACTCCTCTGGGGTAGACCTGCAAGCCTGCTGCTGTTTTAATTCCCTCTATTTTTCAAGATCCTTTGCTTCCCTCTCCCTTCCTCCTTTTCAAACAAATATATGAAGCACAACCAAAGGGCTTTTGCTTCTCCTAATAAGATGTCTACATGAACCTCCAGAGATGGCAGTGGCTACAGTTAAAAACAGTGTTGTTACTGTGTTGTAGGCAGATGGATAAAACAAGTGATACAGACAAAAAGGAGAAACTTTTGACAGAACTGGGCAATCTACCTTGAGCAATGAATTAAGAGCATTTAGAGAACCAATGCTGTCAACAATAGCATATGAATTGTGTGTGCGTGTGTGTGTGTGTGTTTGTGTGTGTGTGTGTGTGTGTGTGTGTGTGTGTACAGTGCACTGTTTTATTCATCAAATGAGTTTTTCTTAGAGCATACCCCTGATGAGATTCAAGGACTGGAACTAAATTAGATGAACCTCTGTTCTCCACGCCCTACTTTTCTCCAACCTGAATCAGGCTAATCTCTCTGTAAGTGATGTAAACCGGACAAAATTGACAGTGAGACAAAGGTGGAGGGATACTTACCGGCTCCCCTGGCTCGTTTCCCCCCAGGATGCGGAACCCAAAACCTGTGTCCTTCCGCCACAAGAAGATGTCCTGCTCCTGGCAATCTGGCACTGAAACACAAAAGACGAGGGCATCACAGGCGTGAACCACAAGCTCACGGTAACTGATTAGCATCGAGTAGGCTGATCACTTGATGCTTGTTGCAGCAATCAACAAGTAATGACTCCCCTTTTGTACAGTTATCACAGTGTCACTTGCACTTGTGTAATCAGTGATCAATAAAATAATAATAAACTGTTTGCTTTTTCATTTGCATCAGAATGAGAGCAGACAATTTGTGGCATCAACAGCTGCTCCCTCTTTCCTCTCAGCTGTGCCTCATTGGGCAGATTGGCCCGCTGCTCTGAGACAGACCACACACACTCACACACAAGGCTGCCTGTGTCCCAAGTCCCATGCTGTGACCTCCTCATACCCTCAGACCACGATCCAAAAAAAAGTTAATCCATCACGATCAATATCTTAAACTCTCTCACATGCACTCATGTAAACGCCGGCACATTTGCATCTTGCGGTGGATGGAGCAGACCGGGAGGACACAGGCAATTTAGCGGCAGTCTGCTCGCCCACCAGGCCAGTCTGCACAGGCGGCACAGGCCATTTCTTCTGCACTGCCTGCTGTCTCCATGACTGCCACACCGGGCCGGTAGAAAACCCATTAGCCTCAGCTCTCTGTCTCTCAGTGTGAATTAGACTGCTCCTGCTGGACAGGGTAATTAACCCTCCGCTGACCCGTGTCTATGGACCAGTGATCGAAGCTCAGCTTAAACTAACAGTAAGAGGTACATGCCAGGGGCTCTCAGCACAGACACTCAGCCACAGGTGACTTGAGGAATTGAGTGGTGACCTCCTGTAGGAAAACCAAAATGGCCACAACAGGAGGCGGCGAGAATGGCTCACCTCTCTAAGTCTATCTCTGGCCCCATCCTGCCACTAACATCAGCACTCAGAGACGATGAAATGCTGCTATTCTTGTGTACTCAACAGCTTTAAAGATGCATTCACTCACATATCTAAGAATGTGCCACATGCACACACAAAAAAACACACACACACACACACACACACACACAGTCAAGCAGTCTCTTTGTTGTCCTCTTCCCTTCTCTGTCTCTCTCTCTTTTTCATTGCTTCTCCCCGCCTCCCTGCTCTCATAATCCAGTCAGCTCAAAAAGGGGCTGCAGCTCCTTCAGGGGTTATCAAACAGATATACCAATCAGCCAGAGCTTAAAGCAGCCCTCACCGGGCCCTGTTAATATTTAATCAGCGGCAGCCCTAGATTCTACAGGCAGCCGCTGTGATTAACCAGCACCGCAATACACAGCGCGTGGCTGTGGCTGGCAACAATCACAAGTCTCTTAAGAGTGTGTGTAGTTTGGCCTGACCTCTTTGCTGTTATAATACAGTATAATGCTACAAAACACAATGTGCTCAATCCTGTACACTTGACAGATCCTCCTTTTAAACATCACCACTGTTAGTACGACACTATTACTCGGTCTGCTAGACATCATTTGTGTGACCCATTATTTGGAGGATCCGTCCCTTTTTTCTCTCAGGAGTCTTCCATTAATAAACAGAAAATAAGTGGAATGATAACCTCATAATGTTTCCTTCATGCATAATGCAAGAAAGAGCCATGATTATAATTGATATTGAGGAATCTTATTGAAAAGCTACCAACTATCCCGCAAACCGATTTCAAATAAACTGCAGCCAGTGATCAGATAGCTTAAATACACAGGCTGTTTGATCATTGATAGCCGATTTTTTAAACTTCCAGGAAAGCAATGTACAGATTACATCGTCCTTCCAGTGGCTGAGGTGCAGTAGAGTACACGCATCTTTTGCAAATATCAAAAGTGCTTCACAATAGAAAAGGATTTACACAACAGACACACACACACACACAGACCACAAGACTAACCACCGAGCACTCGTGTTTCAAGGAGACTTCACTCTTGAAGGCACTTTTTGTCATGGGGATGGTTGTGACTCAGTAAGTGCACATTTGTTTAGTACAGAGTGAAACAGCATCAAACGCACACACACACACACACGCTCCCATGCATATATATACACACACACACACACACACACACACACACACACACAGATGTGCTCTGTGTTGCTCTCACTCAGTACTCTGCTGTGATTCTTGCACTCTCCACAATTTTGCAATTTTGTGTCCTGTGTGTTTTTCAACATCCTCTTACACATATCAAATCAGGCCAAACCATTCAGTCTGTGGCTATTATAACAGAGAAAAAACTGGTTTACCTATCTGCTGCATTACTTTTTTTTCTACTTTATGCTGTTAAACTCCTGAAATACTTTATTTACACAGCGTTGATATAAAAACAGCCCCCATGTGCTTCACATAAAATGAAAAGAAAAAGCACACTGTATGGACTAAGATTTAAAAAAACAAGGGCATGAAAGAGATTTTTTTTTTTAAAATATGTAAAGACTTAAATTTTAAATTAGAATTCATTGTTACATAAAAGCGAATTTACAAAATGAGCCTTAAGTGGGGATTTAATAGATGATACTTATTCACGAAGCCTCAGATCCTTGGGCAGGTCGTTTCGACAGTCTAGAGGCCAGACCAGCAAACGCAGATTCAGCTTTAGTATTGAGCGGAGGATCCTTCAGGAGGGCCCTGGCATAAGATCTTAGGCTGGGCTCAGCTCTGCAAACCCTGCTGAGCTTTAGAGGAAATCTGCAAAATGCTGAATTGTACTCACGTCGACTCTCATACATGCTCCTGGACTGAGCCCAGATCTTAAAGGGGTCTGGCTTCTTCTGCAGGGTGAGGGTGCCATCTGCAGGGTCCTGGGGCGGCAGGCCTGGCAAAGGCTGTGTGGGGGCAGCAGGAGTAGGGGCCACCGCCTCACTGGGCATGTTGGAGGGCGGGTGGCTGGGGGAATCGGTGTGGGTGCTGCGGTGACTGCACACACTGTGTTGGGAGCTGCTCTGGCTGTCTTTCCTCTCCAACTGCTGCTGGGTGGACACAACACACAGAGAGTAAGGTGGGGGTGGGGTGAGGCGAAGTAGAAGAAGGAGGTAGAGGACAGAGAGAGGAGAAAAAAGTGAGAGTGATAAGTGAGCCGGTGATAACGACAGAGGGGAAAAAGATGAGTGAAAAAAAGCCGCAATAGAGGACAAAGAGGAGGGGAAAAACATGTCCAAGGTCATCTTTTTTAGACATTGCACTAGAACATCTCTCACTAACAACGTCTGCTGAAGTGGAAGAAAAAAAATGACATGGTTGCCATGGCCGTGGGATGAAGATAATTCAAAATATGAGTGAATTTAATGACAGAGGATAAGAGCTAAGGTTGTTATGCATGTGTTGTTCCTTATATATCTGTTACTGTAATGTTGAGCCCCTTATGGTTTTCTGTCATTCACATTTCTATCAATTCCTTTGCATTGTGATTCCATTTGACATATGGAATCATGTTTTAAGTGATATGAGTTAAAAAAAACCATCAGATTTAAAGTATAATCCATAAACTACAGTTCAACCTAGGTGTCATTTTGCTATTACAATGATTGATTGTGTTGAAAATGTACTTTGTCACTTACTTCACTGGAGAGCTTTACATATCTCCAGGTTGCTGGCAGTGCTGCTGTTCACACACACACACACACACACACACACACACACACACACACACACAACACACACACAACACACACACGTACACACTACGCATAATCTCCAACAGTTTAATCCAAAATGCGATCCTTGTTTATTTACTTTGCTTGCTGACAGTTTTCTGCTGCGTTCAAGTCATGCTGGAAGAGGCGGAAAACGGGATTTTGTTGCTTCAGGTTTAGCGTGTTCTTTGCATGTTTTACTCGATGGAACGCCCACATTCAAAATCAATTATATTTATAAAAGTCAGCAGTAAATGGACCACAGCAGGTATTTGTTGCCTTTTGTAACTGTGGCTGATTATATTTGTGTGAATATTAATGATAATTGTGATTTTTATACTTTAGACCACAAGCAGGCTGTGTGATGAATGCAACATCAAGAATCGACTTTCCAATGTGCTCACACACTGGAATAACATCCACTGTATAACTGTTGGAGATTATCCCTTTGCCCTGTGTATCAATTTTGGACAGCAACGCTCCTGATAATCTAGAGATATGACAGCTCCACTGTGAGGTAGGTGATGAAATTTTTGACACAATCAATCGTCATCCCAACAGAAAGTTGGCAAATAAAGTCAAGACTGAAAATAACAGGTGGAGAAGTTGCGGCACAGCCCTCCAGTCTCTCACTCATCACACCCTGAGAGTTGAAAGGTCAAGTATCCTAGTAACGCTTCTTAATGAGGACAACAGCCATGCAAAGCTGACTTCTCATTTGATCACCAGAGACTTGCTTAATGATTTGAGACAGAACAGTCTCTTTTGCATATGGGAGTCTACTGTGTGCATCTATTTAGAGTCTGAACTAGGGGCAAAATGGTTCTTTGAGTCTGACATGGAGTTGCATGCAGCGTGACATTTCACTGACATAACACAGAGGGGGAAAACCGGCTTTTCCTCAGAGAAAAACTAATCGACAGTGACAGTCAAGCAGGGCCACGATTGGTCCCACTCGACCCCCTTACAGCGCCCACCCTTCCCCCATCCCTCATGACATGTGACCTGAATAGGTGGCACCCAGAGCTTCGACTGATGCCGTTTCAAACTAATCCTTAATCCTAATATCCTGCCTGCTGTGGGAGGGTTTTTAATGTCGATCCTCGCTCTGATCAAGAGACCTGGGTTCAGGTTTCGTTCCAGTCAAGTGGTGGGAACTGAACCCACCACTGACCTTGGATGAGCCTGCCTGGAGGAAGCATCTTCCTGCTAAAACTGTGTGGCTGCCCAGGGGTGAATTGGGGTGACTGTAATTTAAAGCAGAGCTGGCATCTCTTCTGAATCTGTATTGATTTTTTTATCAGGTCAGGATGAGTCGTAAAAATGAGAGGGCCGTTTGCTCTTTAAACTCCTGAATAATTGCCCCGTCCCCTGGGAAACCCTCACACTGTGGAGAGAACTGGCCTCTCTGTCCCGTCTTTATCGCTCCTCTCTTATCTGTCACTTGTTCCATCCACTGCAACTCGAAGTCACATTGGAAAACTGTTGCAATCTCCCTCTCCTTTGCGCCCACCTCACTCTGTTGTCATTGCCCTCTTCTCCCAATCTGTTAGCCTCAGCGTGTCCTCTGTAGCTGTGGGTTATCACTGTGATTCAATGCTGTAGGACAGACCTCCCCTCCCTCCTCCTCATCCCCTCCTCCTGTCTTTGCTTCGTACCTCTCTCCCATCTTCCCTCAGCTGTGGCCGTCTGCCCTCCCCAACAGCTGGTCACTGTTATACTGTTATGCTCAGGCTATGCTTAATCAGTCACAGGATGGCAGCATGGGAGAAAAGGAGGCACAAAGAGAAGGAAAGAGCGGGGAATAGAAGAGAAGAAAATGAAGGAAACACTAGAAAGAAAAACAAGAACGGAGAGGAGCATAAGTAGCAAGAGAAGAGGCAGAAAATGAAAGAAGGAGTAAAGACTGATGGTGAGAGAGCGCGCTAGGAGGAGTTATGGAGCTCTGGATACACAACAGAAGATTTGAATATCATCTGTCCATGTCTTTTGTTCTTTAAATAGCTCAGCATGCAAACATGCACACACACGCACGAGAGAGTTGAAGATTGCCTCGTACTCACCACCAGCTTTGGACTCCTCTTGGCTGGCACCACTCCTGCAAAGCAGCGACAGAGAGACAGAGAGAGCATTAATGACCGGTGGTGATCTTCTCTGGTCTCCTCCGAGCAAAAAGTAAAAAAAAAAAAAAAAAAAAAAAAAAGCAAAGACGACTCCACAGGACAACTGGATGGACCGCAGCTGGCCGAGCTCTCTGTCTTCCTCCTTTCTTTCGCTGTGTTTCTCTCTCTCTCTCACTCTCAGCAACACTGTGCTAGGCTGGTCACTAGCCCAAGTGATCCTCTTCCCCCCTGTGCTGCACCCTGCTCCGCTCAGCGCTCTCACCCGTGCCGCTCTGCTATTAGGAGAGGAGCTACTGATCTATCTGCATTAGACAGGCTGACTGATGCTGATGCTGCAGCAGCCCCGGAGGGCTGGTCCCAGCCACAGGTCCCCGCAGCCAGCCACAGATCCCCCAATCCGCTCACCAGCTGTCTTCTTTCTCCACGGCCGCCACAGGAGCAAGCACTCAAGCAGAATCTCAACTATTACCCATAGAGAAGGAGCTCAGCAGTTTGAGCATTATATCAAAGGCAAGCCTGAGCTTCTCCCTTACTATGCACATCTTCTGAGCGGCTGAGTGACTACAGTACTGTTTCCCCTCCTTTCCACTCCTCTGCTTTGCTAAAGGCTTACACATTGAGAAGCTGATCTTTTTTTCTGTGCCCTCCCCCTCTTCCTCCTGCGTACGCCATGACTTGCTTACTGGCACCCACCCCCTTCTCTCTCTCTCTCTCTCTCTCTCTCTCTCTCTTTATCTCTCTCTCTCTCTCTCTCTCTCTCTCCAGTTCACACACAGTTACCAAGAAGATCAATCTCATACCTGCTAATGAAATATTAACATAGGAGTCAATTGTCAGGGGGAGGATTCAAAGCATAGCAGGGTAAGAACTAATCTACATTCCCAGTTAACAGCTTTATTTCACATGTATCACATGCAAAAGAAAAAAAAAAATCATTTATGACACAGTTTCCTCAAACATATTAATGAAAACTGATTCAAACAAGTGATGCAGTCTCATGGATAGAATTAAGCATGAGCATTTTTTAATAAAACAAATCCTCTTCACTTGAAGAAAAATTATTACAGCACAGTACACTGAGAGGCAAATAGAAATTGAATTGAGTGTATAAATGGCATGAAGTAGGACTGGGACAAAGAGTCGCTGTTGCCAAGGTGATCATGTACTTCCATGTACAATAGCTTAAACAGGGAGCGGCAGCACGCTAAATCTACATTTGAATCTTTCACTTTGGTCCATGAGCCATTTTACAGTAGAGCCTCATTCTCCTTCATGGCCGCTTCATGTTGCTATACATGAAACCAATAAAGCCAGCCTCCCTACCAAACACACACAAGGAAAACCTACGTCTAATATTAAAGGAATGTTCTAGCAACATTAACACATGCAGTGACATGTGAGCATCCATCTTAGCCTCTTTCTTTAGTCATCCTGCTGCATCGGCGAAAAATCATTAAATGTTAAAACTTTCTGTTGCTGCAAAGCCTCTCTCTCTACACGATTCATAATTTATCTTCCCTATTTTCCCCTTGCCTCACTCACTCTCTCTCAGATCAGCTCATGGGATCGCCTGTGACTGGAGCAAGTGGAACATCTCAGCTGCTGGTGTGCTGATGAATGGTTCTGTGTGTGTGTGTGTGTGTGTGTGTGTGTGTGAGAGAGAGAGAGAGAGAGCGAGGGTCCGAGAAAGGATGCACATCAGAAGGTCAGATGTCAAAAACAGTGTTCCCCATTACAACGGGAGGTTATGTGACCATGGCTCCCTAAATTACACCGCTGTGGGAGACCAACAGAAACCTTTCACTTTGAAACAACCTCTGAACAATTTCAGCTCTGGCGCCGAGGTCAAAGTGATTTGCATGAGGCGTGTACAAATGGAAATTAACACTGACCATATGGTTAATAAACCGCAGCATGGAGCTGAAGGAGAACAGAACTCCAAGGAACTGAAGCAACTAAGCAGAAATCAATACAGCCCTCACAAACTCTACATTCATCTGCTCCAGCCTGTGTCAGCTGAAAATCTGGTTTACACGCTGCGCGGGGTGAATGCGTCTTCATGCACGGTGCCGCGTTGAAATCTACTGAAGGAACTCTGCTACTGTGATGTTGATATATACGTGTGATTCAGAACTACACCCACAGGCGCAGAGGATCAAATCTGTACTAATGCACCCGCTGTGCACCCACTGAAGCTCAATAAGAGAAAGATGGGGATCGCATGTTCCCGTACTCACTATGCATTTACACACGCGATCCATAAACACGTGCATACTGTTCATACATGATAACAACACAGGCAGATATGCACATAAAAATGTGAGCTTTCCTTCATGCACACAGGGAACACACACGCATGTGCACACACACGCACGCACGCGCACACACAATGTAAATTATGCATTAGGTTCACACTCCTGATTTTGTTCCTCTGCTTAAGCTGCTTGAACGATAGCAAAGCTCTGCTCAATACCCCAAAACGGAACAATTAAGCCGTTTCCCCCTCGTTCCATTTAAAGGGCTCTGAATTGATCACTAAGGATGCAACATGGGCTTAAAAAGGGCTAGTGTTTTGAATAGTGAGCGGACCATCTCAGCAGAATGACTAAGAGACTGCAGCCATTATCATTCAAATGAGAAGGGAAGTAAACAAATTGGAAGTGAAAGAGAGTGCCATAAGTTGTTCAGTGACCTAGACTGGCTCCCAGCATCACAGTGGAGGAGGCTGCATCCTTGGCCTCTTTAACTCAGAAAGGGGCTGCTTAGGACAGCGAAATAAGCCTGTCACAATGAGCGGCATTACATAGAAAGCTGTTAATGAGGCAATAATTGATCACGATTAGAGAGAGGGAATGTAAACGCATGCATATGTGCGACAGCATCCTCATACGGCCACCAGCACATGCCAATTAGTGTTAGTGTTTAATACGTTTGCATAATTTATGTGTGCAAGTGATAAGGGGGAGGGGTCTGGTCTGTAACATGCTCAGTCTTGAAAAGACATCCTTGCCATCTGACCCAAGAAAAATGACTTTAACTTATATATCTCATTCTAAATAAAGATAGAGGGCTTTATCATTTCAGAATCATACATGCGAGGCATGAGTGTATCTCTGTTGAGTGGCAGCAGCGGAGCACTAGTAAAAAAAAAAAAAAAAAAAAAAAAAAAAAAGGTGAGAAAATGTGCACAGGCATAGGTATGTGGGTACAAGTGTGTGGGGGCAGGTCACTCTTTTATCTTGGAACAAGAGCAGTGAATAGGCTTGAGCTCTTCAAATTTATTCTGCACTGAGGTGAATGGCCCAGCGTTTCAATGCACTGTTGAAGCAATGGCCTTGGTGGGCTCTGTAAAGTGCCCACACAGAGCGAGTGACAAGCCTTTCCTCCAGATTTTCTCTGCGTATTGCATTGTTAAAGGACATACATCATGAAAAATGTTCTGCTTTGTTGAGCTAAACTTTTCATTTGCCATGCTGTTTTTAAAAAAATCCTTTGAGTGAATATCATGACATATCCACTGCCCCCGCCCCCCCCCTTTTATCTGCTCTATATTTTATTGTCGCTCTCTCTGTCATGTATTATCATCACATTTCATTCTTCTATCTTCATTTACCCTACATTTTATTTTCTTCATCTCTCTTTCTCTCTTTCATTTTCTCTCCTCTTTCTCTCTGGCTCTCAGGGGACAGACCCTACACAAGTGCTGTGCACGATTGTCATGGCAACAACGATGGGAAGGCAAGATGGAGGAGAGTCATAGCTGGCCTCCTTTAGAGGGGAGGATATGGCTGCGTGAGAAAACATTTGATGCTATCTTGAGAGAGACAACATTTTGAAATTGAATTGGAAAATAAAACAATTTCTTTGATTAGAAACAGAGAAAAGCTTAAGGCGATAATGTATATTTCCAGTTTTTAAACCATTCAGACCTCGTGCAATGTTATTAGATGTAGACAATAAAGCCTATATTGGAAAAACATTAACCACCCAATCCTTTAGAAAAGTGCTTCCACCATTACCACAAGAGCTTCTCTATTTCGCTATCTAACAGGGCACGGTTTTTATGTTTCCATTCCCCCTTCTTCTGAGTATTCAGTGAGTGCAGTATTGAAACTGGAATGGTCATTTGTCAGGCAATCTAAAAGCCAAACTATGGCTCTGTTCATTTCAGACACATTGTTCTGCCACTGTAGAGAGCATAGAAGTAATGGCCAAATGCATTATATCGTTTCATAAATACTGCGTGACAGAATACATTCATTTGGATTTTTACTGCAAAGCAAGCAACTCTAAATTCAGCGCCTATCTATCGGAGATTCACCACGAGCAATCTGCCTCTGCATTGTTCGGTTTGCAGCGATCCTGCTTCCTGGGGGTGATAAGAATAAACTGTTGAACTGTTGTGTCATTACAAAAGGAGCCGACCCCCTCCTCATTCTGATTCTGCAGACAACTTCATCTGAATATTGAGAAGAACAGGAGGCAATGTGAGATGCAGATCTAACAGCTGCTTTCACACTTTGTAAATGATCTAAGGAAATATTTCTCGTTCCAGCGCAGGATGTTTTGCATAAATCTGGGTCCAGACTTGACGAGATGCGACTTCAGCTTCAGCGGCTGCTAAAAAAAAAAAAAAAAAAAAAAAAAAAAAAAAATCCTACCCTGATATCTCTGACAGGTTTGAACAACATTTTCATACAGATAAGGAAATTGAATGTAAGCCATCATTTCACAAACATTTCCATTTCTGTGGATACAAATTGTTGGGGAGAAATTCACTGCCATGGCATGATGTTATGTGCGACCTTGGGCTTTGTATCCTCTCTTAAAAAAGCACTCTGCTGCCTCTGAGTCAGACAGCCCAGATTGATGAGTCACAGATGAACAGATTAAGGCATCTTCTCCTCTAGCTGAAGTCCACCTTGTTCCTCCTCCTCTCCTCCGCCCATACTTCTCTGAATCAACCTCATTTGCCCTCCCCTTGTTGAACTTACTGCGTCTTTCTTAAAATCTCACGCTCCCCTCTAATCCTCCACCTCCACTCCCTGAAATACCTGATCTCAGGCCTTCCTGTTTATCCTCCTCTGCTCTCTCTCCTCTTACACGCCTTTACCTTCGCTCTCTTAGCTCCTGTAATTGTTGTTTGTGAAGGATTATGCGTTACTGCCAGCAATAACTCTTGAAAGGTCACTGCATCATTCTTAGACAAAAACCCAGGCATGCATCTTGGTCCCTCAAACCCTCATTATCAACCCCCTTAAAACAGCCTCCTAGCCCATTATTCATCTGCATCCTTTCTCCCGGCTTGCCTCTGTGTTCACTTCTTGATATCCACAGTTTGTGCAGACAGATCGGCACTTTATTTAGCGAAATCATAACTCCATGGCTCTATGTTTGTTTCTGTCCCTCATCAGGAAGCCACTGACCTGCAGGTCCGCAGTAATGACAGCCTGGTGTCAAAGCTAAGGGAGATGATGAGTGCTGCTGTCTGTCACCCCGATTGTCCCTTCCCACTTATCCCTCCCCTGCGTTCAGTTCTTATCTGAGTCTCTCTTTCACTCTAAATGCCCCGACAGCAGATATACTGTCTTGTATCTGTATTATTCTCTGTCTCCTCGACTTTCTCTCTCTCTCTGTCTCTATTCCTCTAACACACACACACACACACACACACACACACACAGGCCCATAATGATGCTGACATTTAACACAATACAGCAGTGTTATTCCAGCAGCGGTGCACAAGGTCAGCTCATTAGAGGAAATAATTGATGTGGGGTGCATATCTGAACCTGCCTCCGATAGAGATGTGGGCAAGTCAGCATGAATGGTAATTTAACAAGAATGAGGGCTGGACACAAATGAGAGACCCCTGATGTCATGCAGAGCATATGTGGGCATTTTAGGCTCCTGCAAACAGTGAGAGAAATGTTTAGCTTCAAGGACCTTCCAGGGCAAATGTGTAATGGATGGCAAAAGGAATGCCACGGTGAAGCAGTTAAGTGCTATAGACTAAGGTGCGAGGACAAGTAAGGTCTATTATTTACATCCGCATTAATGATGTGTGACTCCATTAGCAGGCATTCACACAACAGTGAATATGGGAGTGGCAGACCCTCCCAAATATTTACAATGCTAATAAAAATCAATGAAAAAAAACTGCTTTGCCACTCCTGCCCCCCTCAAAATTTACCACCGCCCCTCTCTTTCTGATTTTACTCTACTTTCACGGCTGCAGGCTCCCCTTGTTCATTCATCCCTCTCTCTCCTTAAGGTAATTTGAAAATAAGAGGCATCCCAAGCAGACAATAAACACTCACACCGTACACACCGCCCAATTAACATATAGGTAGCAGGGAGGAACACAGAGATGATGGCACACATGGAGACTCACAAAGTCCCTGAGGACCGATTCAGCAGTATCCATATTCATAATGTATGAGAGTCCCTGACCTAATGTGCTCCTCCCCCTCTCTCATTCATCCATCTCTCCTCTCTACCCGGCCTCCCACTCCCTCCCACACTCATCTGCTCATCCACTCCTTTCCTAGCCCAGCTCATCCTCGTTTTACCTCTCCACATTTCATCGCATGCAGTCCAAGCTTTTCACCCCACCACCCACTTGCTTCCTCACTCGTTCTCTTATTTGCTCATTATGTCACTCTCTCTGTGCCAAGCTGTTATCTGTCGAACAGGCCTCTTTCATAGCGTCTTCTGTGTCTGTAGCAGACTAGCTCAAACACACAACACCCCTCACTGTCATAACTAGGGCAGGGCGATAAGGAGAAAATCAAACACCACAATATCTTTGATTAAATACCTCCATATTGATATTGTGACAACAATTTAGGGATGGCTATTTGTGCTTTTATGACATTCACACAATAGATTTCTAATGAACAGTTTTTAGTAATATGGAAATGAAGACCGAGCAGGTAGAGGCAACAAAACAGAACAGCTACAACAGTCTGAAAAGTTCAGAAAACCGCATGCCTTCGCTGAGAGGCCACAAGGTCACATTATGAAAACAGTGAATCAAAACTACTGACACCACCCAACCTTTGAACCCTCAACTGAATACAAGGAAAAACATCATCCATCCTTCCCTTCAAATCCCTTACAAGGAGATGAGAGTGCTTACCTCTTTGCACCAGCATGGTGACCTCGCTGCCTCGGGGACACTTGCTGAGCAGGTCCACCACCTGGTTGTGGCTCATGTTCTGGACATTTCTCTTGTTGACCTCCATCAAAATGTCCCCCTCCTTGAGGCCGCGGCAGCGAGGATAGTCCACTATCTGCTTGACCCTCTGACCTCCTCCCGTCAGGCTGTCGGCGATGGTGAAGCCGAAGCCTTTGTCTCCCTTTTCCATGTGTACAGTGATCAGCTCAGGCTGGGTGGCAATGGACGAGGCCAGGGTCACCACATCGCTGGAGTAGCCGTGTGAGCCGTTAGATGCCACCTCAGCCGAGGGGCTGTGGGGGCGTGGCTCTCTCATGCCGTTAACAGGCCCAGTTTGGCTGCCATGGCTGGACGGCGAGTCATACGTCTCCTGTCCGTTGACAATGATCGGCTCCTTGTCCAGGATTGCCACTGAGGTCACCAGGCTGGTGTTGGGGTCATCAGGGTCAAAGGGCAGGGGGTAACCACGACATAGGGCGAGGTCCACCATGGATCCAATAGGGATGGACTGGAAGATCTTCACCACCTGGGCGTGAGTGTAGCCCAGCACGATGGTGTCATTCACACTGACGATCACATCACCTGCAGAGAGGGAGAGAGAAACGCTCATAATGCAACTATTCAACACACCTGGCAGCTATTTTCTGTGGTGTTTGCACACACAAGTCAAATGTTGGTGAGATGTATCCCAAGGGTACATCAAACTCCATTAGCACTTCTATCTGGCTGAATGAAGACAGTGCCCCCTGTGGACAGTGGTTATGTACTGCACCTGTCTCCATCTTGCCGTCCACAGCTGCAGGCCCATCCAGCACCAGGCTCTTGATCTGTAGAAACTCATCTGGTTCATCGCCTCCGACCACGGTGAAGCCGAAACCACGACGGCTCTTTTTCAGCTTGGTGTTGATGAAGGTTCCTTTCAGCTCAGCTGGGTTTCTTGTGAAGAACGGCTTCCCTCCTACAAAACACCCGAGTAAATCTTTTGTTATCCTACACGCATCCTATAGACAAAAACTCAGTGTTCTCTGAAGATTTTTGGAGTAGATGTGGGTAATGTGTGAGTAATACTCATTCCAATTTCAGTTCTAATAAGTTTTCTAGTGTAAAAACCACTCTTGTTTGGGTGGTTGGGTGGATATATGGACAAATGTGCTGTGCTGTTGGTTTATTATGAACTAAGCCATTACACCAGATGAGGAGTGATTGCTGTATTTACTTTCTTTGAGCAATGGGAGACGTTTCCTGGCTGCGATGCCACCACAGACATGAATCTAAAAGAAACACTATCGTCTCACAGACCTGGTTCACACATGAAGTGCTATTTCCTTCTGACACTCATGATAGCTGAATTACTTGCATAACAATCTAATAATAATCTTGGTGGACTTTACATTGAACATACACACTGCATGCCCTTCTGGTGACAAAATGTGTGAGCTGAGAAAAAGGGAGGACTATAATTTTAGAGCATCTGATTGCTCAAAGTTGACATATGTCTAACAGCATTTAGTCAGCATACCAAGGCTTGTCCCTTCCATGTACAGCACCCTTCACAATCTTTGGCACCCATAAAGGTCATGCAAAAAGGCTGCAAGAAATCAGCGACTATGAGCTAAATTTTATGGTCAGAAAATGAGGAACATTTTTAGACTAAACTGTAAAGACACAGGTTGAATTTAAGTCGATGCATTGGAAATAAATTAGCAAACTGTTGTAAAATACCATTTTACAGGCTCTGCGTCGTTCTCCTAATCTCACCTACAGGACATGCCACACTGTAATGCAACAGCTAAGAGGACATGTTTGGATAATTATGCAGTTGTGATGCAGACAGATGCAGTAATGGAGGTGTTTAGGATGGCTTCTCTATCTGTGTGTAAAGACTCACGTTTGGGTCCTCCAGGACCAGGAGGTAGAGGCGGTGGGGCCTGTGGGTCCCTGTAGGTCTCCAGGTGGTTGGGAGCATAGTTTGCCAGGGGAGCCCCGGCTGAGGAGTGCTCCTCTATCCACTCTGCAGACACAGTCACACAGCACGGTTAACACACACACACATACAACACAGAGCTGTATGTTCATGCAACACACATGCACACAGACAAACACATGACGGTAACACAGACACAAACTAAGGTTGGCCATTACACTAAAAACGTCGCGTGTACAGATGTACTTTCATGTACTGATGTGATTTTGCGTACAGACGGTCTTATTCTGGCCAACAAAGAGCCAGAAAACTTATTTAAATTCCCTATTTTTGTGTAACCAATTTGCACACTGATATAGTTAGTGTTACAGCCACCTGTAGGAACAGAGTTTAGAGTACATACATACTTTAGAGTACCACTGTGCCACCTGGTGCAATTCAAACCTCAAAAGTCACCTGCACTCATTTACATCAGCAGGCACAGGTGTTATTTGTTGCTCCTCATTGAAAATATAATACTGTGATAAATGTTGCCCACAAAACAAAATCATAATACTGTGTCTTGGCAATGATGACATGTACATAATAATAAAACACAATATCTGTGATCTTCATAGAAAGATGAAAACTTTTGATAGCTCAGATGGAACCAAGAAGGTCCAGGCATTTGATGGCAAAGTAAATAACATGGCAACCAATGTCTCAAATAATATACATTAAAATGATATTTAGCATTTATGATTTTTAATCAAATAACAAATAACCTAAACACAGATTAAGACAGCGAGGCTTGGGCCAGATCTATTCCAATGAAGTTTAGTCAGTGCATGAGTCAGAAGTTGGATTAAGGAAATGAGATTTTGAGTCATTTGGAGATTGGACTGAAACAAAAAAAATGAAAGCAATCTGGCCCAAACCAAGGAGAACACAAAACTGGACACAACCAAGAAGGACATGACACTCACACACATGAAGAAAGAAAGAAATGGTGCCGTGCCAGGGCAGGAAACGAACCTCGAATGTACCGCTCACCTTCTGGAGGCTGCGGCTGCTGCGGCTGTTCCAGGTGTTTCCTACGCCTAGCCTCCACCACCGGGTTCTCATACTGCGTCTTCCTGTTTATATGACTGACAGAGATTGGAAGGAGGGATAAACAGAGGGAGAGAGAACAGAAAGAGGATGGAAAAACAAAATTGAGCAGGTAAAGATGGATGAGAAAAGGTGTAGAGGTGAAGTGGAGGATTGATTGTCAGTGATAAATAGTGGTGCTCTGTGTTTGACAGTCTCTGTGGCGCACAGACTCCCAGTAACAAGCAGTGCAAGTCCACACTTCAGGCACAGCGGACACAAAATGGATTCCAGTCACTGCTGAAACAGCTTTGTTCAACTTAATTTAAATGGGACTGACAGCTACACCAAAGCTCAGCAAATGTGGCCATATCAATGTGAAGGTTCAGCCTTTACAGTGGCAGTACCTTAAGGTTGGAAAAGGTTTGTTAGAAATTGTGTAATTTGGAGTGACTCAGCGTAACTCACTCTACATAATATACTCCATACACGGGGTCATCTATCCTCTCCCATCCCGGAGGCAGCTCTGAAACAAAGAAAGAGGCGACATAAGATCTTACTATAAGAGCGTTGCTCAATACATTTACTAGGGTTGAATGATATGGTAAAACAATCACATTAAGATTCATATTCTGGATAGTTTTTGCATAATAATTTTCATTTTCACTGAAAACGCTGTTGAACCAAACAAATGTGTTTTCTTGCATCTGGAAAATACCATTTGAAGGCCAAGGCCTCTCTGCAGCATCATAACACTTCATTTACAACAGTGTTTTGTCACACGTTTTATGTTTTACAAGAAATTGCACCTCCTGCAACTTGGATACTGTGCTTTGCAATATTGCGATTTTGAACAAATTTCAATTAAATGTTCAGCCCTAACATTTACCTTTAGCTTTAGTAGAGCCGAAAAAGAAAAGGTTGGTATGTGACCCTGAAAGAGGTCATCAGTCTTCTGAATATGTAAAACAATAGGTAAAATCATAAGCACTACACCTATCTGGTACAGTTGAAACAGGGTGTAAAACTGCTGTACAGAGGCACTTTAATCTCAGGAAAAAGCAACAGAGGCTATAAATTATTATTATTTATCGGTGAATTTTGTTTTTGTTCAACGGATATACATACAGCAATTCGACTTGTTACATTTATTGGGCCATTATCCGGCATCATTCATCTGGCCCTGCCATCTTTATGATCGTGATGAAAGCTACATTCTCAGATGCTGTTATAGATTCCCCCATAAATGTCAAATTGCAGGAGGGTCCAGTCATCTGGCTAAAATTATTACCCAATGCCAATTAAATGCAGATCAGCAAGTACGGAGTAAAGTTAATCATTCGCTACAGCAACACGATTTGTTTTTGTTTCTTTATTGTGTTCAGGGCTTGTAGATTCCTTGGTATCTTCTTTCATCCAAGCATTGCTCCAAGCACAAATGTTTTATGAAAATCTTGCTGATCCAACCTCATGCAGATGACAGATCAGACACAGGGAGCTGTCAAGTGAACGTGCAACACAAAATTACAACATGGATCCCCCCTCCTGCCGCACAAGATCACTTTTATTACTCTGCTCTTTATTAAGACTAAAATATTTTACAGTAACAAACCAAGGGGCAGGGCAAATAGGTTCTTGTTAAAATGTGGGTACATAAGCAGGCACTGAGAGCAGTCTTCGGGCTTTAAACTCAAAGAGCTATCGTCAGTGTTTGCACAAATCTCCACTACAGTACTGCAAATCTAGCCGCAGCTTACAGCCACATGTTCACGGCAGATGACGGACTGTCACTATATGCCCAGTTCAACATTACCTCACTGTGTAACACAAACACACACACACGCATGCACCCCGCACACCCTCCACACATACACATACACACACACACACACACACACACACACACACACACATCTAGCTGTGCTCCAAGGGAACAGGCTGACAGATAAGGCCTATTAAGCTGACACGTTCCCATTAAGATGTTGGCATCTCAGTTTTCCTCCCCACTGTATTTGATTTCAGGCAAAGACATTAGCTCATTGTGTTACTGTGGGCTTCTACCAAGTCCAGTAAACACTTTTGTAGTGGGCTGGATTTCACAATCAATAATCACAGACTGTCTCCGTCTGATCAGCCAGGAATAATAGGCGCTTATAGCCAGACATTCAAGGCCTTGTATGAGTCTGAGATTTGATTTCGCTTCAGGGTTGTTTGTGCCACCTGCAAATGGGCTGAGAGTCAGCGGCAGAACCATTTTCCAGTCTGTGAAGCAACGCTAAGTACATACATCACAACCTGCATCACCAGCCAAACACATTCCCAATGTGTTCCTGTGCAAAGGAGACAAATAACCCCTGTCATTCACTCTGTGAACACTGAGCAGTAGCATACCATGTAAATGACTTCAACTGCGAATTGAATGGTCTGAAAATCCCAACTGCACATGTTCGGGATATGGCCGTTGTAATGGATGTTGGAAACAAATGCAGCGCTCGGGCCAACAACATGTAATTTTTAAGAAGCAATGCTGACATGACCAATAGGTTTAAAATCACCACAGCACCTATCAATGTCTTATCAGTGACTAATATTATGAGACTTCATTACATGACTGAAATGCTACCAAGGTATATAGGAAGAGTGGGGCCAGACTGCTATATAAAGCCAGCTGCCAGAAACATAGCAGTCATATTTGCTGTTAAATTTTGTGTAAAGCTGTGCCATCTTTAGTCCTGTTTTGTTAGGGTGTGAATCTCTCAAATCTCTCTAATGAAGTCATTTAATCAGGAGAAAATCATTCACACTTCTATTTCCTTTTGTCTAGACAACTGCTACTCTCTTCAATCCTGCCTAAATCAGAGGCTTTTCTGCTAGACAGCAGACACAACATAGCAGCGAGAGTTTTAACCCGTGCTAACAGAGGGCATAATTCAAGCTGTAGCAGCTCTTACCTTTAAGATTTGAGACTTTTACACTTTAAGATCACTTTTTAAACTTTGGCATCTGAACTTTATGAACCCCAACTTTATGTACAAATACAAACATTTAAAAAACAAAAAACCTACCTAGATCACTCTCAAGATCCTCTGTATGTATCCCTTCTTCTCCAAGGTGAAGAAAGCAGGATGAAACAAAGAGAACAAAATGAGGAGCAGAAAATGGATGGATAGCAGGAGAGAAGTGAGTGGGTGTGGGGGAGTGAAGGAATCAAAGCCAAATAAAGAATGAGGTCCAAAGAAATAAAGAACAAGAAAACAGAAACCCCTTAGTCTAAAAACATACACAAGGACATCCATAATATAAAGAAACTTGAGCAACCCATGTGAGATGTGCCATTTTCCATTTCGCCACTTGATGGTGCAATTTTGTTATTTGTAATATGAACTGGTCTTAAATCTTCATCCACCATCTGAATGTGCATGTGAATGTGTTGCATTTCATTTTTTATTTACTTGGGACATTTTTTCATTATTTAATTTGATCACATGTTCTGACATTACACAACACAACACCACCTATTAACAACAGAGAGAGCATAGCAAAATTAGAAGGCTACTCTGAGCTCCTTTTGGTGAAACACAGATAAGATCAGATTCTGTGATTAAAATCAAATTCATACATTCAGCCAATACATTCAGAGCATGTTATTAAGACATAAATGGCTACATAATGTGATCAAATGGATTGTAGGTACACAAAAAGAACTAGGTACATGAGAGCTCAAGTGCACCATCTACTGACGTGCAAATCACTAGACACACAAATGTGGATCTACAGCACACCTCTGTTTAGTAGGTCATAAGAGCAGCTTACCATCATCGTCACACTCTTCCAGAGGTTTGGATATTTTGTCTCCACATCGAGGATCCAACCACGATGTGGTCTTTGTGTTGTGGCTGCAAGAAAATAAACAAGACAACAATTCAAGACAGGCCATTAAACCAACATATAAAAGCACAGCGGGGGCTTATGAATGCATAAATAAGAATTTGAAAATAAACCATGTCAGCAAGTTTGTCTACAGAGGACAGAAGGCATCCGCTACAATGAGAATAGCTTAAGAACAGCAGAGCATTGTAGACAGCGTACAAACAATAACAACTGCGCCGAATTTTTCCCTAACTGCTAGGCGAGCGCGCAGTTCAGTAATCGCATACATAAACATACAAATTCTGATAATATACAGCCACATCCTGGTGGTGTGCCTGTGCTGTGCTATGGTGAGGACAGAGAGCTGGTGGTAGTCAGGTGATCCGGCTGTGATCTCCTCAGGGCATGCAGGGATTAACAGGCTGCCTGGAGAGCAGCAGCACCCAGAGGGCTGGGCAAGGTGGCTTGGAAGAGGAGCAGAGGCAGCCTGAAGCAGCGGCGGGACGTGAAGCTGCTGGGCTTAGGGACACACCTGAGGGACAATGCCCTGATTACTGTGCAGATAAAATACACAGAAGACCAATTCACAGGACCTCAGCTATGAGCTTTTCGCAGCAATGCTTAGGGAACTGCCCACCCACTGAGCTGAAAATGCAACATGAGTTTAATGTTTTCTGTAGAGGTGTTAAATCACCGCTGAAAGACAATAAATATTGCCCTCACACCTAACAGTATGGCAAGTACAATAAGTGCCCCTCTTTTGTTTCCTTGCTTTTCTGTCTCTCTCTCTCTCTTTCTTCTCCATTTGTATTTCCTGACTTCTCCTTCAAGGCTGTTTTCTCGTTATTGTGTGGTGACCTGTTTGCTTTCTTTTTTTGTTTACTGACTCTATCTTTTGTCTATTTTAGTTTTTAAAACCCTCCCGTGGGCAGGTGTTGTTACATTTGCATTTTGCTACAAACACTGAACACAGTACATCTGGTACTTAAACGTGGTTTTATGTCGCAGTTCCAAAGTTAGTGTGATGTCCACATTAAAAATAAATAAATAAATGAATAACAAAAACTGAAAAGAAAGTGAAAGTATTCAGGCCGTCATGGCACTGTAGCATGGCATTGCAGCAGAACAATCTCAGCATGTTGGAAGTAAATTTTCAGGCGCCTACTCTATGAAGTAGAGTTCTCCGTTTTCTGTGTAGGCCATCTCCCAGTTTTCCGGCAGGGGGCCCAGCGGGTCCTCCGGAGAGGCCTGGGGCTCCGCGAGGGTCTGCTGACCGCTGTCTGCTGTGGAGGTGGCCGCATTGTTCAGACCATAGGATGGAGCATTGTCACGGGCGGGGTATGGCCGGTGGATGCCGCCGCGGCTCTCGTCCTGGTCACTAGGGTTACCTGTGCACAGCAAGGGAGAGGGGAAGAGACTACGCACTAAGGATCCTGGGTAACGTAACAAGCACAACACAGAACAAGAAAAGAACAAATATGGTTTATGTTTCATGCATGCAAGAAAAGAGCAAATGCAGACATGCAGTGGCTGATCGCTAGTAGCTGATTTCTAATTTGTTTTCTGAGAATTCTCTTGTTGACTTTATCTACATGATACATTATAAAAAACGAGTCCCCCTACAGTGTTAAAAAAACAGATATATGTTTGTTTGTTTGTTTTTTTATTTATAATCCCTCGTGACAGACAACCTTACCCTGACCCAGCTGACACTTACATCAAGATTTATGCTTGCTGATTTTAAGAGCAGGTCTGGTCTGGGTGTTATTCATCTGAATATAGGTAGGATGCTCCCTATACACATAGGGTGCATGCTAAAAGTGATTTGTTATGTATCTGGGCTAAATCAGCTCATGATACTGTCATATCTGAAACCTGGCCGACAAAATCTATTGTGGATAAACACATCTGTATTGGCAGGTATAATGTATATCAAACTGATCGCCAAGGAAGGGGGTGGGGTAGTTATTTTTGTAAAAAGCAAATTTCTTGTGAATGTTGCGCTGTCTAAATCTGTCAGCAAACAATTGGAATTCCTGGCCCTAAATATTGACATATCTGAAAGGAGTCATATTACTGTAGGTGGGTGCTACAGACCGCCTTCAGCTGGTGATGATGCACTTCCAACACTGTCATATAGTTATGATCACAGCTGCAGTGCAGTGAAATCATTCTGACACGTAACCTAAATTAGAACTGGCTAAAGCCTATGATGGTTTTAAAGATTTCTGTAGTTTCTGGAAATGTTACCAAATTTACAGGGTGCCCCACACACCCTAACCCCAAATACCCAGAGAAATCATCTTTAGTTGATTTGTTTTTAACTAGTGTTCACAGAAGTACTCTGAGACTGATGTTTTTGCAAATGATGTTAGTGATCACTGTTTTAACTGCTGCAATTTGAAATGCCAAAATTCCCAAGTCCAAGGCTCGTTCTGTTATAAAATGAGATACAAGCACTTTTCTGAGCAGGTTTTTTTTTTTTTTTTTTTTTTTTTTTTTTTTTTTTTACATGATTTATTTTACCCTGATTGGGAAGAACATCAAGAACATCACTTACCAATTATAGGCCTATTTCCAACTTAACTGTCTTATCAAAGGTCCTTGAAGGATTGGTAAGTGATCAAATAAGGGAGTTCCTCAGTGCTAATAATAATATCCTTTCATTGTACCAGTCTGTCTTCAGGAAACAGCACATTACCATCATGACGTCTTTAAAGGTTGTTAGTAATTTAACTGAGTCACTGCATCACAAAACAAACAAACAAACATACAAAAACTGTGCCAGTCTTTCAAAAGCATAGAGTTGACCACTTTATCCTGAGGAAACAACTGCTCAGTATTGGGTTTGTCTGAGCAGGCTGTGGACTGGTTTGAAAATTACCTTTCTGGAAGGACACAATATGTTAAATTTGATGACACGTCCTCCAGGGTACTACATGTTGCCTCTGGAATCCCCAAAGTCTCATTTTTTGGTCCACTTTGTTTTACTATTTATGTTAACAACCAGGGTCAAAATCTTCCTGATGCACATTTTCATTTTTATGCTGATGATACTGTTATTTACTGCTGTGGTGCCATCCTTGCTCTGTCACTTGAGTATTTACAGCCTTCTCTTGGTATTGTAGAGTCTGTGAAAGCTGTGTTGAATGCTATAAAAACTAATTTGAAGTTGTTTTCTAATGCCAGGATGAAATCGGCTTCTCTTGCTATCATTGCGGGGAAGTCAGCTTGAATTGTGGGTAGTTCAATTGATGATCATTTGACTTTTAAACCTCACACTGAAAAATTAGTAAAGAAAGTTATGTTTGAGCTAGGTTTTTATTTTAGAAACAAGTGCTACTTCTCCTATGCTGGGCTTTGGTCTATTGCTTACATTGGCTGGATACCGTATACCACAGCGCTTTGAGATTAGTCACAGGCCGCAAAGATCTCACTCACCATTGCATCCTATATGCCAAAGCTCGGTGGCCTTCACTGACTTTTCACAAACTCACTCACTGGTACAGATTTACTTGTAAGTCTATCCTTGGTCTGCTGTCCTCTTACCTTTGTGGGTATATCTCACTCAAAACTAGTAATTCTTGTTTATGGTCTAAAGACATCCTTTTACTGTCCGTCCCCAAGGCACTGAACTTGGCAAACAGCACTTAATGTTCTCTGTCCCTGCAACCTGGAGCCACTTTCTAGCTGTTTTCACCCATGAACTCTGGGAATCAGGTCCAGACATAAGACAGAGTTTCCCTTTCAAATATGCAGCACACAACAAGAGATGTCCATGTCAGAGGCATTAACACCTACAGGAAATACTTTAGATGAGGGGTGGTGCCTGGGATTTTGGGGACAGAGTACTGTATAAGAATGAAGTTATTGAGTATTTTTGTAGTATCTCTTTCTGGTGTTGCACTTTTTAAACAGTCCCTGTGCACTCACAGCCAGCTCTACATAGATACAAACCAATGTTAACTGTCCAGCTTGGAGGATGGCTCATTTTGGCGAAACTAAGGTTGTGGCTTTTTGTGTACCCTATTATGGTAGGAAAGAGGCATTGCTTGTGTTTTAACAACATTTCACTTACGAGTTATTGATACAGGAGGTTAGAATCTGTGAATACTTTTCCAACTATACCAAAATGCCTCAGGGTAGAGCAGCCTGGAGGCAGAGCACACAGAAAGTTGCTTGCTGTGCCTGCTCCAGACCTGTACCTGCCCTATTCATACATGGGCTCGGCTGCATGTTTTGTACTCTCAGTACTAGGGAGCTGGAAGGATACAGTGCAGAACAACTGATGCGGACATTTGTGTTCACACATACAGCTCCTCTGGCCAACTTGCAGTGTCCAGTGCATGTGTGAAAAGGGATCTGCAGACAGATTTGCAGCTAGATGAGCTAATCCTGATTAGCGCATTTAAAAATGTAGTGAAGAGTTTAGAGGCAAACTCTATTGGAAATTGTAGCTGCTTCCTTAGCTAGATCTGTTTCCCTGTGTCTGTCTTGTTAGACATATGATCCTGTGAATTGTTACTGTATATGTTAATATTTCTTTGTATACTGTTTTTTGCTGCTGTGTTGGCCAGGCTACCTTTAAAAAAGACATTGTAATTGCAACGTGACTCACCTGGTTAAATAAAGGTCTTGAAAAAAATTTAGCATGCAAACTACACCTAACTCTCAGTCCCTCCACTATTGTCCTTAGTTTGGCTCCCGCCCAGTTTGGGTGTATTGAATGGGGCCCAGGGATATGCTAATTCCTTTAGCAACAGTCTTTCTCAAACTCCCTCTCTCCTGACCCCCACCCTCTTCTACCACTCCACCCACCCACAAGCCTCTTTCTCCTAAAACCGACTATTAACCCAACCCCCATCCCCATCCCCCACTAGTCTTTGAGCTCAGGCCCGCTGTCCTCCACCACTTCCGTGGGCCTTTCAGCCTTGATCAAATGCTAATTCAACACTCTGGCAGCCTGGCAGGGGGACACAGAGAGGGCATAGATTCACACCGTCAAGAAAGAGAAAACACCATCTAGCAACTGTCTCTCACACACACACACAAACAAGACAGAGCTTAAAGATGGGAGGAAGAAATGGGGTTAGAGAAAAAACCCTACTAAAATCTCATATTGTCACGTATTTGCTGTTTTAAATTCTTGAATGGATTTACATGCAGTTGAGCAACTGTGATAACAGGTGTCAACAAATATATGCCATAAAAAGCAGGCTGACACAACATCAAGCATTTTATCACCTATTTAATGAGTAAGAAATATTACTCAATTAACAGATATATGTGCATTTTAATTAGAAAAACTCTAGGATGTGAGGAGTGAAGCATGGAGAGACAATGATGAATCTTGTGAATTAAGCCGGTGAATTAAGCCTTCTTCCCCCACTGCACCCCTCCTCGCAGGCAGATGGCAGTGTTTGGAGGCTCACAAAAAGGAATCAGCATCACAAAGACATGATGTAACCGCCAGACACCCAGCAACACAGAACAGAGGAGAGGAGAGGATCATAAACACACGCACACACACACTCTCCATACACATGTACTGTATCTCCTGGGTACACACACACATGCACACAGGCACATGCATACACACACACACACACACACACACACACACACACACACACACACGCCCTTGAGCAATCAATCATTTGGTGGTAACAAAACATGTGTACTGTATACATGCATACACACAGGCAAACAAGGCCAGAGACACACACTTTAAGAAACAGAGACACTGTCTTATAGGTGCAGCAGCTCCCTCACCTGTAAAACTGTTGTTCATTTCCGTGGCCTGGTCGTCATCGTCGTCGTCAGCAGGCACTACTCGGGCGTTTTGCATGTCATTGTAGGACTTGGTGCGCTTGGGGTTGGACTGCTGGGAGCCAGCATCACTGAGAATCACTGTCCCAATGACGGGCTGCCTTGGCGGCTTGGGGGTCCCATAATAGTTACCTAGGCAACAAGAGGGACATTAGCATGCTTGAGAGAGAGAGAGAAGGAGAAGGAGAAAGCGAGACTGAGAAAGGAAGATGGGAATAAAAACAAACAGAGCGGGGGGACAGAAAGATAGCAGGGGTAGAGGATCTATAAAATCCCTTGATCTTACAGAAAAAAAGAATAAAGCTGGAGCACAATGTGACCAAAACTGGTGGAAATAAGCAGCTGGTGGTAAAGCAAAACTGTCTCAGTCCATAGAGCTGTACTGCCTGGCCACAGGGAGCATGCCGGGCAGGAACAATGGACCATCTCACAACACCAAACCTTTCAATACTTCATGTTTTACCAGCTTCTTCTGACAGTCGCTCTGCTAAGATCTGCCAGAGTTTGCAAAACAAATAAAATCTGCTAGATACAAAACGTTATGCACATGTCTTCTTCAGAAACGCAAAGTTACATGATCAAAGATATTTCTATAAAATCATAAAACACTCATATTAAGCTTTGGTTATCTATCAGTGACTCAGTCCTCCTGTTGTCTGAGATGGCCACAGACTCCTGTGGACAGGTATTTGACATTGTCTGCGGGAAAGGGAGAAACGTGCCAACACACAGCAGAACTGGTGCCAAGCAGATTAACGTTGTAACATTCTCTCCCTGCTCCATGCGCAGGCACACACACACACACACACACACACACACACACACACACACACACACACACACACACACTCACAC
The DNA here is from genome assembly GCF_902150065.1 of Myripristis murdjan. NCBI lineage: Eukaryota > Metazoa > Chordata > Actinopteri > Holocentriformes > Holocentridae > Myripristis > Myripristis murdjan. Next base: position 18,660,973 of record NC_043986.1, on the reverse strand, counting down.
ACTTCTCTTAGTATGAGTCTTAGCGGTGCGTTAACACACAGCCTTGCAAAGAAGCACACAGTGCACAACTGTGGCGAACACACATCCGCCCACGCACGCACGCGTACTTGTACACACACAGGTTTGTGTCAGTATGAGACTTAGCGCTGCACAACACTGTTCTAATCAGAGTGAGAGGGGCAGATGTGGAGTGACCTGCTGTCTCCTGCATGCATCTCTCCCCATCATACACCGTCTAATCGGAATCAACTGAGTGCATAGTCTTACAGCCTGTCTGCATGTGGATAAAATAAGTGCTTGATCATCGGTGCTGCGCTGAACACATTTAGAGAACTAGGATGACGGTGTTATTATGAGATGCACTGAGTGTCTTTATCATCATCATCCTCACCTTCATAAGTTCCTATTTCCAGCAGTGTGCCACTCTCCTCAAGTTCTAGGAAATCTTCCACAGATAGGAAGTTGTAGTCCACCCCTGGGACTTCTCCGTCTCGAGGGGGGCGAGTTGTACCTAGGGAAAGTAGCAGAGAGAGGAAAAAATATCAGAAAATCAGGTTTAGATGGCAGCTGATCACCTGGTACAATTACAGGCATACAAGAGTAGTTAGTTGGTAGTCAAATCTGATCTAATCTGATCTTTGGGTTCCTACTGGCCTAGCAGCCAAGGGGAAAAGCAGCAACATCCACATAAAAATGCTCCATGTTTAGTATGCTCCTCTAACAGTTACACTCATATTACAAGAGCCTATCTTGAGTGTTCAAACGCAGCCAAAATCCCGCCATTCAATCAGCTTTCGAGATGGTGACTAGTCAAAGGGAATGATTTCCAAAACAGAAAATGAGTGTGATCTGAAGCCGAGGGAGTATGACTGTCATTCGACGTTGTGATTGGAAGTGCGGTGAATGACGAGTGGCTGTGCGCACCATATCAGGAAATTAAAAAGAGCCTCACATCTCTATCTGGCTCAGATGGGGAACTGCCGCCTTCAAAATCCGAGGATAAAATAAAGGTCATCTTTATCAATTTGTGAGTCCCAATGCTATTGTAAATGCATTCCATTTCTCCTTGGGAAATCTGGAGTTGTAAATTTTACTGGCACAATACTGTGATCACTGCATCACCGGGACTGACAGAATAAGCGTGTTATTGTTTAGTATAGCCATGCTGTTAGTGTTACTGTTCTCATTGTTAAACGACTACACTTAATGCATGCTTTGGTGCTAGGTTAGGTTTAACTGCATCACAATGAAGGCCTTTTCAGTTCAAGACAATCAAAAGCTAGAATAATGCCTTCATGCTGGGGACATAGAGACAATATGAAACAATAAAATAGAGACAATTTGAAAGAATTCGTAAAGAAATGCAGATTAGAGGTCTGATGCAATGGATGCTCACAGCCCTCAATCATCTACGTGGCATCATCTTCTGTTAAAAGGCGAGGGAATGTCAAAATGTTAATTGCTAGGGTTAACTATCCAGAGTCTGATGCCCCCCATTGGAGTTAATGATTAGTGGGCTGTGGTGTTTTACTTTGTACTAGGATCATTAAAGCAGGAGAGAAATGACACCACACAATGGAGGCAGAGGCCATTGTGTCTCTGTCTTTACAGAGGGATGAGATGACCAGGGGCCACAAACCAGCCAGATGGTTGACGGAAGTTGTAACCCATCTGTGATCAGGACACAAATGCACACAAGCCATGTATGCATACGCTCATGCATGAACACAATGCACACACACCCTACCCAAGGGGCTTAGGCTTTACTGTAACACACGCAGCAGTGTAAATCAATGTAGCATGGGCACTTATCCAGTTTCCACATTGCTGTAAATGCTCCTTACTCGGTCTCAGTGATGATAACACACCATACCACTGGGATGCATTTTTATCATGGGAGGATGCCTTTAGAATAAAGCAAAGATTGTAATAAGTGGTTGCAAAGCATGTTATTGCTATGTGCAAGCAGAAATTATAATGTATCTCTGTTTCACCGCGTTAATGGCAGCTAAAGGTGAGAGAGGGTAGGGTCGATGCAAGACATTTGATAGTTTATCTAACCTCTCCAATAAGCAGACACACACTTGATCCGTCAGGAGACATTCAGCTCATAAACACTTACTAATACACAAATCTTTACCGTGCACTGCTTGGAGTTACACCTGTACTGCACAGCACAGGAAGCAGCAATACCCTTTATCATGTCCCTCCCTCCTCGTTGTTGGAAACGACAGTGAAGATAAATTGATAAGGAGAGGCGATTTAGGTGAGAAGATATAGTACCGGGACTGTGAGCGAAAACAAATCCCTCGCTTCAAAAACTATGTATGATAAATCATCTAATTGGCCATATGCAGCAGCACCATGCAGCAAAGTGCTGCTTTGTATTCATCTCAGCAGATCAAGGTGCAGATGAAAGTGAAGTTGTCTGGGAGTTTGAGTCATAGGACTGGGTGGTCCCACGGTGGGAGACGGTTCTGAGGCTCGCTGTGCTCTAATGACGCCGTCGACTGAGCAGGGAATGGAGCTGTTATTCCAGGCTATTCCCCACAGTAGACAGCTCTGATAGGATGACTAATTCTGGTGTGCTCATATTATGCTGAAGACTGAACACTACCTCATTTACACAAATCCTTGAGCTGCTGTGAAGTCTGACGTCACTACACAGTGGTCATGCAAAAAAAACAACAAAAACAGCAACACCGAACACCAAATCAATCAGCCTTAAACCTTTCCACCTGTCAAGCCAACTGAGAATATTTCTCCACAAAATGTTACCAGCACCTCTTCTCTCTGAAAATATCAACTGGACAGTAAAATCATTGAGAAAAACCTGCGCATTGTCCTCAAAACGAACAAAAAGGAGAATCGAGCACAGACAGTGATAAGAAAAACACTCCACACAAATACGAATTTACTTTTAAGAAACTACAGAAGCCACATGTAACTTTGAGTCCAACTTTTTTGTTTTCCACATGTAAAGTTATAACTTATATATTATTAGTATTTTATTCTTACATACTAGGAGCAGTAGCCGTGGTAGTAGGAAATGCAATCTTGGTACTAGTGGAAACAGTTTTAATATAACACAGAATAAGGAATAAAAAGTGTTAGTGTTAATATGTACCACCAATACAAGTCATTGTCAGCATATTTCATTTCTGAATGTTTCTGTTTCATGGTCACCATGATATCATTATTATTATTATTATTATTATTAAAGAGTCTATGTCCTACTTTTGAAAAGCTATTGTTATACATACTGTATCATCATGCTGGGTGACATGAACGAAACCAAATATCACAATAACTTTGACTAAATATCTCAAAATCGATATTGTGGCAATATTCAACAGATGAATGTTGATGCTTTCATAAATATTTAAACACAAGAATTCATTCATCATCATTAGTATGATAATAATCATTACTAAAGTGGATTTGATGACCAAGCAGGTAGAGGCAAATAACAACTGCTGGAAAAATAACAAGTTCAAAAGATGTCTTCCCTTTACTCCACATCGTATTACAATATCCAGAATCTCAAGACAATATTTAGTTTGATATCACAATATCAATATAAATTCAATACATCACCCAGCCCCCATGTAATATATTATGTTATCAGCGCCATAAACCAAAGCATAGACACTTCAGTTGGCCTCAGCTGGACTCCTAGCAGAGAGTCTCGCTGCTCTCAGAGTATCACAATAACTCCAGTGAGCTCAGGCTCGTCTCCTTACTGTCACTGTGGATCCTCTCTATTTTCTCTGGCCAGAGGAACAATGGCCGGGCCATATTCAGCACTGACCCTGCCTCTGATGAACTAACTTCCACTGACAGTTATCAATGGGCTCATTCTTTATTTGAGCGTGAGAAGCCATTGAGTGCTAGTATGAATGGAAAACTGTAACACAAGCACTGGAAACTTGTACAGTCTTGAAATGCTACTGACCCAGCAGAGAATAATCTTTGTAAGGAAAAAAGTCAGGCACATATCCATCTAGCAAACATCTGAGATAATATCAAAATGCAAGGGTGCTTGTTTTTTCTTATGCAGAAATCACATGCTGAACTTTGTTCTACTGTTACAGTAAAAGAGAAGGGGGCTTTCCCTTAATTTTTAGTTCACAGCTTTTACAAAGTCTAGATACAACTTGTTTTGTGGTCTGTAGTCCAGGAATGTTTTCACACTTTGTTGATGCATCCATGTCACACATGCATGTAAAAAAAAACAAAAAAACAACAAAAAAAAAAACATTAAATGGCTTTTAATGCATATGCTATAGATTAAATTAATCTCAGTTTCTTAGCAGCTCTTAACACAGGCTGACTTTTAAGCCCTACTGTTAGATCTTTCGGCTGATTGCATGTGTGGTACCACATGCGGCAGTCTTGTATGAAATCTCTAAATGCAAATTCATGCTACAAATGAATTTTAATGAGGCTGCTTTGAACCACAGTGGGGTTAAGACCTCTGTGTTCTACTTTCAAGCAGTTTGTTTTGCTGCTGGAGAATCAAACATGGCAGGCCCAGGCCTATTTCTAGATGCATCACAATTGCGCTCAATTGTGCAATGTGCAAACCCACGATAACACTTTGTATTTTGCACTTATTATTGATTGGTATGATCATTCAGTAAAGCAAATATGACAGATGCTTAAATTTCTGGTGATTTAATTTATGGGATATTAACTGAAGGCCAGCACAACTGTTTGCAAGAAGTCATTAACTGCCTAGTCACCAAAACCATATTTTTTCTCAACCTATTGGATGTTTTCAGCATCAAGTTGCGCTTAACATCCACAGTATAAATTCATAATAATGTCCACAGTTCAGATGGCATGTGCCAGACTTCCTAGGAAAAGTGGGACTTTCTGGCAGGAGTGAGACTTCACCACACGCTCACCCAGCTCTAATGATGTGAATTCAGGACTTGCAAGTGCAGCCTTAGTGCTGTGTTACAACACAAGCATTTCCCTGGCAGTGAAAAATGGTAACCAGCTTTTTCAAGAGTCTGTGTCATTATTATCATTTAATTAGGACTGCAAAGTGTTTATGTGATGTTACAATGTATTTATTCTGTATTTCACTGATCTTCTGTGTGTTTTAATGCTAGGATTTTCATGCTGGAGTGAGGGAAAGACAACCGGGGCACATATCACAATCTTACTGAGAAACAGCAATCTTAAACCACCAATTACTACAGTGTATTATGCATAAATAATACATTATGAGAGGTGGGAAAACGAACAGCTTAGCATTATAATAAAAAAGCAGCTTTAGAGGTACTCTTGCTGAAACTTTTGCAGACAGCTTTTCACAGAGAGGTGAACAACTGGTTCCACAGTAACTCTGACATACAGATCTTGACTATTTGTTTACCCTGCTATAGTTACAGTTCTGCTGTAGTTCTACCCAGGAATACTAGATTGCACAGACACTTCCATGGTTGCAATGGTGCATTTTTTTTTTTTTTTTTTTTTACTATTTTTTAGGTAGAAGCTTGCAAATTATTGTGCTGTGTTAAAAAAAAGAAAAATAAATAAATATTTTCTCAATGTGCCGGGCTCCAGTGAGTTAATGTCAGCAGATTAATGTTTAAAGTCTCGATTCACCCTGTTGGGGCTTATTCTGCAATACTGACTGCCCCTCTTTACATTATCCCTGGTTTATATATCAGGCTACATATAAATCATAAGCAACTATAAAATCTGAGTGATCAGCAACTGTAAAATCTGAGTTTTTATATATATACACTACCAGTCAAAAGTTTGGACACATCTTCTCATTCAATGTTTTTTGTTTATTTTTACTACTTTCTACATTGTACATACATACTGAAGACATCAAATATATGAAGCAAGATATTAATGTTGCAAAGAAAAAATTGTTAAATAACTCTAAATATGTTTATATTTTAGATTCCTCAAAGTAGCCACCCTTTCCTTTGTTGACAGCGTTGCAAACCCTTGGCCTTCTCTCAATGAGCTTCATGATGTAGTCACCTGAAATGGTTTTCACTTCACAGGTGTGCCTTATCAGGGTTCATTCGTGGAATTTCTTGCCTTCTTAATGGGGTTGGGACCATCAGTTGTGTTGTGCAGAAGTCAGGTTGGTACACAGCTGACAGCCCTATTTGACAACTGTTAGAATTCATATTATGGCAAGAACCAATCAGCTAACTAAAGAAAAACGAGTGGCCATCATTACTTTAAGAAATGAAGGTCAGTCAGCGCGGAAAATTGCAAAAACATTGAATGTGTCCCCAAGTGCAGTCGCAAAAACCATCAAGCGCTACAACGAAACTGGCTCATATGTGGACTGCCCGAGGAAAGGAAGACCAAGAGTCACCTCTGCTGCTGAGGACAAGTTCATCCGAGTCACCTGCCTCAGAAATCGCACGTTAACAGCAGCTCAGATCAGAGACCAGATAAATGCCACACAGACTTCTAGCAGCAGACCCATCTCTAGAACAACTGTTAAGAGGAGACTGTGCCAATCAGGCCTTTATGGTCAAATAACTGCTAAGAAACCACTACTAAGGAAAAGCAACAAGCAGAAGAGATTTGTTTGGGCCAAGAAACACAAGGAATGGACATTAGACCAGTGGAAATCTGTGCTTTGGTCTGATGAGTCCAAATTTGAGATCTTTGGTTCCAACCACCATGTCTTTGTGAGACGCAGAAAAGGTGAATGGATGGATTCCACATGCCTGGTTCCCACTGTGAAGCATGGAGGAGGAGGTGTGATGGTGTGGGGGTGTTTTGCTGGTGACACTGTTGGGGATTTATTCAAAATTGAAGGCACACTGAACCAGCATGGCTACCACAGCATCCTGCAGCGACATGCCATCCCATCCGGTTTGCATTTAGTTGGACCATAATTTTTTTTTCAACAGGACAATGACCCCAAACACACCTCCAGGCTGTGTAAGGGCTATTTGACCAAGAAGGAGAGTGATGGAGTGCTGCAGCAGATGACCTGGCCTCCACAGTCACCGGACCTGAACCCAATCGAGATGGTTTGGGGTGAGCTGGACCGCAGAGTGAAGGCAAAGGGGCCAACAAGTGCTAAACACCTCTGGGAACTCCATTTCAGGTGACTCGCTCATGAAGCTCATCCAGAGAATGCCAAGAGTGTGCAAAGCAGTAATCAAAGCAAAGGGTGGCTATTTAGAAGAATCTAAAATATAAAACATGTATTGAGTTATTTCACAATTTTTTGTTTAGTACTTAATTCCATATGTGTTCATTCATAGTTTTGATTCCTTCAGTGAGAATCTACAATGTAAATAGTCATGAAAATAAAGAAAAAACATTAAATGAGAAGTTGTATCCAAACTTTTGACTGGTAGTGTGTGTGTGTGTGTGTGTGTGTGTGTATATATATATATATATATATATATATATATATATAGCTTTTTTATGTATGCATACATATTAAAAAACTGTCTGCAAGTTAAAGGCTGCTACAAAAAAAAATAAATAAAAAAATAAAAAAAATAAAAAATAGGCCAAATGCAGCTGCATGCTGTACAACTAAGATGTATGACTTCAGTCAGACATTTATTCCTGTTGCTATGGAAAACCAAACAAGATGTTTATGACACTAGTTGTAATGCAAGTAGAAATGACATACGACAGAGTCAGTATTAGTTACTTGTTACTGAATAATAATAATAATAATAATAATAATAAAGATAAACAAGCATGGTGCAGATGTCTTGATACCTTCACTTCACCAAGCCACAAAATCCATGGATGGTAGGTATGACTAGAATTTTTTCCATATTTATTTCAGCTTCATCAGAATCAAACCCAGGAAAAAATCAAATGCAAAATAGAGGAAGCCTCAAAAGCAAACATAGTCAATTTTAGTCAATTTTACACATGCATTCATTTTAATATTAGACTGGAAGAGGGACAAGTTAGGAATCCCTTATTTGAAAAGAAAAATGTTGCCATCATTAGAAGGACAACAGATTTAGAGTCTTTATAGTTTATATAACCCATGTGCTGTCAGCAGAGCCTCACCACTGAACACCATCATATAAATTTAATGTAGCAACTTTACACGAGAGGGCATTCATTACAAAAGTACATGATTCAATAAAATTAATAACTTCATGAGGAATATAATGGCAAACACTTACAACATCTGAACTTCCAAAAGAGCTCTGTTCCACATGTACTACGATATGAACAAAAATCAAGAAAGACAGCAAGCAGAGCTGCCGTGTTGCCACAAGAACTTCAGGTAACTCTTTGCATCCACCTGATTCCAGGGAATGACCCTGTGGAAAACTATCGTAAGGATACATAATGACCATATAGACAGATGATGAAAATCTCCCTAATGCAGAATGTACAGCACTCGATCCACACACCATTCAAATGGTGGCTGAGACACATCGTTCAATAGTTAGATCAAAAGTTTGCCTTTATTGGTACAAACAGTTTCAACACTATGGAGTCTTCCTCAGAGACAAGGTATTGTTGTACCATTATAGACTATGTTACAAAGTAGTGCACTTACAATACTTTTCCACAAATTAACACACAAGTTAATGAGCTGCAGTAAAACACCTCTTAAATTGCTGGCACAGCGACCAATAAAGCACAGCTGGCCTTATTTTAGCTGAAATATATAACCAGTAAGATGTGACACAAGTTATCCGTTACATAATTTAGATTATTAACCGTGTGATTTTGTAAATTTGGCATGTCTTTTTGTGGGGAATAACAGCATAAAGTGTTACACATGTAAGCATGCTGCATCACTGCCTGACTTGCCAGTGGTTCAAAATTAATGTTTACAAAACAGCTTTGGTAGAACCTGGTTCCTTTGTCCCTTTAAATGAAGTGGCAAAAGCATTGTGCTGTTATCAAGTAACAATGCAGCTTGGCTGTCACAGGCTGATGTCATTGCTGTAGGGTGCATTACCTGTGGTATTAGCGTGAGTATTCAACAGACACAGCTGTGTTGCTCTGTGACAAAGTATATCCATTAATGTGACTTTCAAAAGGCACGAGTAAAATGGCTAGCCTTTTAACACACAGCTCCCTGTAGTTTCAGCTCCCATTATTGCCCTTCACTCACTCATTCACTCGCTCATTGTTTAAGGAATGAATAGAATTTTTATTATTGTCCCTCCAGCATAGTTTATAGGCCTATCTACTGTCCCTTTCTCACACGATCTCTTCCATACTCTACTATACATGCCCACCACACTGCTGACGTCTCTCTGCTACTGGGGAAGGTTGGGAAATGGAGCACTCATCGTCCAATCAGCGTCAATCCCTTTTCCAACAACAACATCAATCAGCAGCTCCAGTCCATTCCAACAGAAAGAGGAGGAAAAGAGGAAAGGAGGTGCGGGGCGGTTGTTATGGGTGGGTGGGTGGGTGGGGGGTCTGTCAAATGGTGGAATGGAAGAGGGAGAAAGACGGCGAGGAAAAGAGAGGCTGTGGACAGGGGAGAGACATGACAGCACGGATCACAGACAACAGGAAAAACAATCACCTAATGGGCATATGAAATCCCTCTCACAACAAACATCTCACACTTTCTCCCTCATTCTCACCTCTCGCTGTCTGACAAACAATCATCGCACCACCAACTAGCCAAACACAAACACAGCACCTCTGGCTTGTTCTGCAGCACTCCCTGTTCCACTCCCTGCGCTGGTTCTCTTCACATCTTCACTTTCATCTTGTCTGGGCATCTTGTTATTGAGTGAGTAGCATCTCTCTCTCTCTTTCTCACAAGGCTAAAGGTGTATGTGTGTGTGTGTGTGTGTGTGTGTGTGTGTGTGTGTGTGTGTGTGTGTGTGTGTGTGGGAGAGAGAGAATAGAGAGAGAGAGAGAGAGAGAGAGAGAGAGAGAGAGAGAGAGAGATGGGAGGGGGGTAGTTATTGATCTTAGCACTGCTAAAAGGATAAGGGAGCTCAGGCAAGCCTGTCCTTGCCTCTGTCACGTCATCAACATTGTCTCTGTACCCTGTCATTTGACTGCTGCAGCCCTTAAAGCTCTCCCTGTTTACATTACAGAACATATAAAATACATGTAGGTTTGCTGAAAGCCATACCAGAAATAAAATGAGTGCCAGCTTAACGATAATCTTGCATGTCCACTTACCCTCAGTCCCCACTGTGCTCGACAGCTTTTGCGACAGCTCTGTTAATAGCATGAAAATTTACTGTAAACACATACAGACCCACATGTGTGTGATGGAGGGAGAGTGAGGGAGAGGGAGAGAGAGAGAGAGAGAGAGAGAGAGAGTGTGTGTGTGTGTGTGTGTAAATATACACATACACTGTATTCAGAGTGTGGACTATAAATAGCTAGTTGTGGAAGCCAGTTTCTGTCCTCACTGGCAGTTCATAAAAAGCTCCAGAGCAGGGGACATGTGTCCCTGAAGTGGCCTGTTTGAGTGCATGCTATGACCCACATCCTGCCTCCCAATACTGGGCCACTCCTGAACCTCCTACAGAGCACACACCATAAACTGCACGAGCAATGGCGCTGCTGTAAGCCGTTTAATTACAACTTGCAGACCTTGGAGAGCTGCATCTTACGATCACTGTGCTCCAGGCACTCTAATCACGGCGAACACTGTAAGGGTCATCTTAATATGCAGCTGTAATCTTTCTTCTGTAATCTATGAAAATCCATTCTATCATACACACCTCTGTTGCAGTCTGTGATGTAAATATTGTTATTTATACACAAATAAATGCCTTTGTTGTGGAGGATCCCCAATGGCTTGGTAGATGTATGAGACAGTAGATTAATATCAGTGGAAGAGACCAACAGGAAATGTAGCAGCAGCAGTAGCAGCATCTCTCAGTGAGGTGGCACAGAAAGCAGCAACCCTGCTGCGACTCTGGACTGATGGAGCTGAGATGGCCCTTATCACTGAGCCTTGGAAGGAAACAAACAGCAGCCATAATGAAGACGCTGGCCTTACTATTGCATGGCCACTTCAAACACCCAGGACGGCAAAAAAAAGTCCTAGCCTGCTCAGCCATCATGTGTTCAAACACAAAGGGAAAGTTTGAGTTATTTACCCACTCTTCTTTTGAGTAGTGAAATATTTTCATTCTTTCTGGAATAACGAGTACTTTCTGAAGGTCTCAAAAGATTAAACTGGTCCTATGAAACACTGTGGAGGTTTCATACTGCAAATATTCTCGCTGTGGTAAACATTGCATTCCCATTTTATTATGAAATGACACAGAAACTTGTATTAGGTGAGGTTTTTGGCTGCATCGGAGCTCATTATCACCTCAGCTCCACCTGACCCACCTCACGTTCATCTAGTTGAAGCTTCTCACCACAACATACTGTACAGCTAAGGCACATACGCATAAAGAGCATCATGGAGCTCCTTCCTCTCAGTATACCTGGACTGGGACAGAATCCAGGAGAGCTTGCATTTTCTAGTTGTTTTTAAACGCTGCTGCGATGCTGTAAACATGAGAGGTAGAATATTAGCGGCAAAACATTTAGAGGCCATTTTGTCTGGCTTCAGAGAAAAGCAGATTCTAAGGCCATCTGGCTAATGAATCTTTTACAATGCACAAGGCTCAACTTTCACTGTTTTGACAGGCATAAATTCACATTTTTCTACATATTGCTCTCTGCATCATTGAGGATTTCATCATCACAAATACTGAGCTAAAGCAGGTCTGCTGAAATTGTAGGGTCTCTGCAAAATGGACAGAAAAATCACCGATGATCATAAGTGCACTGTGTATGCAAACGCATATACAGTTTAAAAATAGCTGAGAGAACTCTGCATTCATATTTCAAGCATCGCTAATTTTGCAACGTGCTCCAGCGACAAAGAGAATGCAGTTCTATTGAATTGGAAATGACACTGAGCAAAGTCTGATCACAAGCTGACGCAAGCTGCCCGAGCTTATTTGAGAGAAGCTACTATCTGTGGAGGCCAACTAAATATTTCATTTGTGTGGCCCAGTGAATGTTTGTATTGTCTAAAATGTGGCCCAGGCCCCCATGTGAGAGCCACATGTAGCCTATATGAGGAGCAGCAGATTAACAGGATTCAAAAAAATGTGATCAAGCACAGAGATTCTTGTGACAGTGGAAAGATCGATGCACATCTGACTTTACATTTCATTATTCCTCACGTTAGATGACCACTGTAGGATCTCCGGGTATGCTCAGGTTACTGTGAGGACTAGTTTGTCAGGTGAAGTTAGGAAAAACCAACAGGGAAAACTTGTTTAGCTGTTCTCAACAGAATAAAATGTAACTCAAATTTCCAAAACATTTGCTGGCCTGTACAACGGTTACAGAGATATATTTTCAATATAACTAGTTACTAGAGCTGAATGAAATTATGAAATTGTGATGTGATGTTAGAGTTCTTGGTTTTAAAAACTGCATTACAGTAAAGGGATGCAATTTCTGCACTTATAAACTGTTGTAACTTCTGTAACTATTATTCGCTTCTTCCTGCTTGGTCAGCAGATTCACACTGGTGATGAGCCTTGTGTGTAAATATCTTCTGGAAGCACCAGTGGTCATCCTTGTAATGCAGTCAGAAAATTGACACTGAGGTTTAAATACACAAAATATGGTGATATTTGATTTTGTCCATATCGCCCTGCATACACAGCATAAGCTGCTGTTGACCGCATACCTGAAAAAGACACTCAGCATCGAGCTTGCTGCTCCTGTGGTTTTATATGGTGAAATCGGACTCAATAGGAAATGTGTGGAAAAAAAGAAACAAAAATGCTTTAAAACACTGTATGCAATTTGGAGCATCTCTCAAAAAAATCACCTAAAAGATTTCACCTCATTTCTCATTTATCTGATGATTCAGGTTAGGAAAGAGCGATACCAAATCAAAATGCACTGAGGTTAAGGATGTCGAGTTAAGGATGATATTTTTACCTACATCTTTTCACAGACTCAGCCTTCTCTCCAGTGCCCTGCTTCAACCTGTAATCAGGGTGGCTTCACTGTTACCTGGAGTAGGACGGAATGATATGGTAAAAAAAAAAAAAAAAAAAGTGATTATAGTGTGATTAATTTTACAGATATTTTAATATGATTTTATTTACCACAATTTTTCCACACATTTTCCTTAATTTTTTTCACCAATTTTCGATTTCAATAGTATTTTGAGTAGTTGTTCAGCCCTAGCCAGAAGTCAGGATAACCAGAATACCTGTCCTGTCCTGTCCATCCACTCACACATGACCTCCTGCAGTGTCCGCCTGCCCTCAATATTTTCTCCTCAGCCAATCATCAGACACGGTTTGGGTCAGCTGTGAGTTCAGGGCACAAACTGTATTTGATTAAGCCCGCAATAAAATAAATTACACATCAGCTCTGTGTTTTGAAAATGGCAACACCTTAGATCTGTGAGTGAGACACTATCCAACCACCAATACCACAGTCTCACATACCCGCATCCACACACACCCAACCACACACACACACACACACACACACACAACCAGGTGAAAACACACTCTTCAATTTGTGTGTTAACAATAGGCGGCGGGCTGAGAGCACTCTGCTGACATCTGATAGCCTCAATCGCCTTCCTGCTGTTGATGGTCTGGGGAGCTTCCACTCATTGTCTAATACAGACATACACACTCGTGGACACACACACGCACACACACACACACTCACTCTAGTTCAGCCAAACATCTGCTGTTTTTAACCCCTGCTGATTGGAGGTGTGTGTGTAGCAGTGGGGGAAACTGAGGAACTGACAAACTATACAGGGATCAGATCTTTGCTAAAGACACAGATTCCTGTGCCTCTGCAGAAGAAAAGCTTAAAAACGCTTGGGCAGGAAATGAATAATGAAAATAGGAGATGGCTCATAACTTAAATTAAGGTCAAACTAAAATTGCACATCAATTTATGTTACATTCTTCAACCCGCAGACTTAAAAATAATAATTTGACTGGGACTGGTGAAATATTCGCTTCCGCAGCATAAAAAGCAAAAGGCACAGTACAAATTGGAGCCTGTTTCTAGAGTAAACACATGCTTGGTGCTGATGGGGAAGTGTGTGTTATGAAAACAGAGGCAGAGAGATGACGTGAAGAGGAGCACCTCTCAGACTGAGCGGGGCAGGACAACAGCAAACAGCCACACAGGGAGTTAGCAGGACGCTCTCTTGGGCCTCTAAGCCAATTACCGGAGCAGCATTGATTGAGGCAGCACTTTAAGGCCTCGTCTACACAAGTAGTCCCTTAATACACTAGTAGGAAGATGGGAGCATCTCAACCACAGACTATGGATAGATGGCCATTTACATCCATTATGCTGTCAGGGCGACAAATCTTTTTAAAGGTGCTATTAGACCTGTGTTTACAACATGTAAATGTTTCCACATCTGTTTTAAGACTTGGTATGGTTTTAACTCGAGAGGGTTATTATTTCTTCTTCACGTAACATCCTCCTTGTATAGAGCTTGGAAAGGCTCGGGGAAGAGTGACACTGCTGTCCATCTTAACAAGTCATGTAGTCTCATATTCAGTGTTTAAATCTTTCTCTTAAAACGAGTCAAGAAATCTGCTAGTGAGGTGAGCAGTTTCACAAATTCTTTTTTGATAACAAGCATAACTACGGTGAAGCTAGGCAGAAGAAAGCAGATCAACCTGGTAGTAAATGATGCTTGATTCAAGAAAATTCTGGAAATTACATGACAGTGGAGGTGAAGATGCCGCTGTGCTGTGATAGACGGATACTGGACCTGCTTCTCCAGTGGCGATACGCTGACCTGGGGGCCAAGGTGAGTATTACGTCCTGACTACCATGGGCTGTGTTCTGTCAGCACTTCCATCCCCCATTAAAGGGATTGCCGGCCCATAATAATTTATGAAGGAGAACGGAGAGGTAATCAATGTAGCGGAGGCCCGCAGATTAATGATGAAGCAAATAGAGGCCCCACTCCAGATGCTATCAGTGGCCAAGGTGCCACTAAGAGCACGCCATGGTGTAGCAGGTTCAGTCGGCTTCCATGGGTTGTGGAGGCTGCATCTGCAATGATCTGTAATGCCCACTTATCCCTCCTACATGCCTCCCACACAAACACACATGCGCACGCGCACACATCCACAT
Organism: Myripristis murdjan; assembly: GCF_902150065.1. Taxonomy (NCBI): domain Eukaryota; kingdom Metazoa; phylum Chordata; class Actinopteri; order Holocentriformes; family Holocentridae; genus Myripristis; species Myripristis murdjan. The sequence goes on along the minus strand of NC_043986.1, from coordinate 18,645,850 downwards.
TTAAACATGTACGACCTACTTAAAGTCTTGAAAACTCTGTTGAAAAACTCCCTATTGATGAAACAGCACACGCTCCTGGTTGAACTGATATAAATAAGCTCTGCCACACTCCCTTTATTCTGTCAAGTCTATCTGCAGTGGTGTAACAAAGAGTCACATTTAGGGACAGGGTAGCTGTCTCAGTCAAAGAGTCTATTTTTTTTTTTTTTTTTTTAACAAGAATAGCAGGTTCCTGGCTGTACTTGTCTGGATGAAGGCATGATGGAGTGAGCCGTGCAAAAGGAGAAAGATGGGTGGAGAGAGAGCAAGGGAAAGAGAGAGGGAGAGAGAGGGAATGAGAGGCCAGACACACAATACTGCTGCTGCCCAACACAACAGGCCATTCTTTCAGCTCGCGCCACAACACTCCTCACAGCTGAGTCCCGGCCACTATTCTCCTGCTGTTCCCTCTCTCTCTCCCTCTCCACCTCTCCTCTTTCACAATATGGGGAGGAGGGGGGCTGCATGTGAATAGTGGGAAAGAATATACAATCTGAAGCTTAATTAGCCAGAAAACCTCACAAAATTTTGCACAAAAGACGGGACGGGTTCTGTTTTTCTTTCTCCTACCAAAGGCTCTGTGCAGGGAAGGAAAGCCAGATGAAAGAGGAGGGAAAGGGTCTTAAAAGCTTCCCTTTAAAGAGTAGGCTGGGAGGAGGATGAGAAGAGGGAGCTGGTGCACACGGAAGGGTGACTCAAGGAGATAAAAATGAAGGGAAGATGGAAAGAAAAGAGAGGCACACTGAAAAAAAAAAAAAAAAAAAAAACGAGGGGAGAAGACGCCACTGGGCAGGCGTGGGGGATAATGTCCTATAACAATAGGCGAGTGTGTCAACAGATCAGTGGTTAAATTCAGCCCCTCCGCTAACCAAACACCATCTCAGACAGACAAACATACGCATGTGTACTAGGAGACACACACACACAGACACACACAGCTCTGCCATCATCACAGAGGCACGGCACAACACATCACAGCCCATCAATATCAAACCAGAGATCTGCATGAGCACAGTTTCCCAGAGCCTCTCAGCTTAGTGCACATTAAAAAAAAAATCCACCTGCCTCTATATCTGCTTCTATATTTCTGCCTCTCCGTGTTTCTGTCTATCCTGCCCACCCACACCCCCTCCAATCTAATCCCGGAAGCTGGGGCATCACTCGCAGGAGGAGAGGTAAATGTCACAGAATTACCTCTACGCCACCGCTGCTCCTTTTCCTGCTGTGTGTTATTCCACAGAAATATTCAGAGGATAAATCCAAACAGGCTGAATCCTGCTCTCTCTATCCATCCCAAACGTCCATGGATCATACAGTCGCCTGCGAGCGGGTGCTAGCTCCCAGCTTGCTAGCTCATTGAGGCAGGCAGGCAGCTAGTAGGCAGCTGCCTTTTTTCTTCAAAGCTCCACAAGCAGAGCAAATTAGAGGTCCAGCCCAGCTTAGAGGCTAAGCCAATGTGAGCTATTCACACTCCAGCTCCTGTCTGAGGCCAATGGCTGCAGCCCCACAGCCCCCCGCACACTCCCGCCCACAGCTTCCCTCCCTCCCACCCTCTATCCCTCCCTCCCTCCCTCTCTCTCTCTCTCTCTCTCTCTCTCTCCTTCCACTGTTGTTACCCCTTCTCTTGCTATCTTGGCCATAAATACAGTCTCTTGACATTACCTACCACATGGTCCCTTCTGATAAGCAGGCATGCTCATCAGCCTCATGCAGGTCTCGTGACTAAGAGACAACCACTCCAGGGGTGAATACAGGGTTAAAGCAGGGTGTGAAGGGTGGACGACAAGAATGGGGGTACGGAGTAGGGATATGGGCGAAGGAGGCACTTGATGAAGACAGGAATAGACATATAGTATGGTGCTGCTGTTATTAGCTAGATAAGGACAGGAGAGCAGATAAAGATATCTGGGATAAAGGTGTACACTGCAAAACATCTCCAACTTATTGTTTTTCTTAAAACAGGTGAAAAAAAAATCTGCTAATTGCCATGTTTCCACAATGTTCTTGAATCAAGTGTCCATCTCTTGATACTTGTGGGCTGATTTTCACAATTTGTGAATTTCCTTCGGGATGTATCTATCTATCTATCCATCTATCTATCTATCTATCTATCTATCTAGTGTCAACTCATTTGCAGAAGAATTCGGGAAAAAGTGAGCCTGTGTTGGGAACAAGTGGGATTATGTCATGCCGCTGGCAGATTTTTTCATTTGTTTGAGGAAAAACAAGGTTTTAAGACTGAATAAGATGGGGATTTTTTTTTGCAGTGCATGATTTTAACATCTGGATATGGCATGGACCTAGTAGCACATGAAAATTAAGACTGGTGACCGTGGGACTTGGTTTTAGACAAGTGGAATATTGTGTGCAGAGCTGGAAGCAGGTTGGAGTTGGTTTACTGTGCTTTCTCCATGGCGGGAGAGCCTGGGCTCGATTAGCACCTTGGGAGATTAAAAGGCCAACGGCAGGCCGAAGGAAAGCTTGTACCTGGCAGGGCAGGCCTGTACCTGCATGGACATGGACTGCTGCCCAGGCAACCTGACCACCAAACCCAGGAGCTGCCCTGAGGGAAGAGGACTGCAGCTCTCTGTTTGGATTCACAGAGCCCAAACTTAGCCACATGACCTCATTTGACCACAGCTCTCCACACAAAAATAGTCGCCTTAATGGAAGTCCTGCAATTGATCAGCAATAACTTTGCATGCACCCCTTACTAACTTGTTGAAACTCTTCCTTACAGAATAACACAGCTAAATTTTCTATATTTTAAAGATTACACAGGATGACAAATCAGCAGGACTATGGTGTGAGGACAGCTCAAACACAGATATAACAGTGTGTCAAAAGTACTAGCAATCACCTGCACTACCTGCACATTAGACTTAAAACCTGCACGTCTGCTGAACACTGAATGTACAAGCACAATTACTGTCATGAACACAAAGACGATAACAAAGGCTGGGGAGATGAGACTGCACTGATGTAGCTGGGATTTGTGGTAACATTGTCTGATTATGAACGACGACCAAAATGAGCTCCTGGAAGATGAATAATCGGCTGCTCTACCGAAGCAAAGATGAGTGAAAGACAACAGATAAGCGGCCAGATGAACACAACAAAGTGTGAGACATCCCAAAGCTGAGAAAGAGGAAGAGTGGCGTCTATTTATAGTGTCAGATGATGAATCATTCCTAACCCTGTGATCCTTTGATTGTTCAGCGAGGAAATGTAGATGACCACAGAAGAGCGCTACCTATTTTAGATCAATCTGGAGTTATCACATTCCCTGCCTGGAGGCATCAGGACTAGCGAACTGAGGGGCCATGTAGTTTCGCAGGCTAGCACAGTAGATCCACTTCCAAACCATCACAAGACACTCACACACAAAGCAGTCCAGTAAAAGACTACATGACGATAACAGAGAATCTTTGTTCACTCCGATTACTAAAGTTCAGTTCCTTGACCTCAAAGCAAGGATAATATCATTACAAACCACAGACAACAAAAAAAAATGGATAGAGCTACAGCTTCTTCCTGTGATGAATGTTATGGTTCCTCATTCTGTCAATAGCGGGAGAGAAATTTGCCCTGCTTTATTCAGCAGTAACATCATCACTCTATGTTTCCTTGGTGTATAAATTGGGCTCTCACTTTGGCTGTAGTATCTGTCTGGTTCAGGCAGGCAGAGACTGCAGTCCAGCAGAGAGGACTACAGGAAGCGTTTCTGCAGGATACCGGGCTCATTAGTCAGGGGCTGATCACTTTAAACTGACCTGAATGACTCTGGGGTGATCCTGTCAACACCTTTCACATCCATAGCGCTGTGCATTGTTAGGGATGGGTGTTAACGGGCATTCACAAGATGAAAGGACAATTGTCTTACATGAGCTTTGCAAGGAAACCTGATCAAGGTGATTGCGAGTGACAATCATATTATGGTAAAGCAGCAAGCACTACATCTTGTCACATAACCTACAGTATGACCACTGTTGATGTTTCCACATTAGGATTGATCCAATTAATGTATTTAAGCCTAAGCCTGGAGTGCAACCCATCCCGATCGCTCACAGACGGAATCAGGAGCCACGAAGAGGTTGTGTTGTTGTGGTGATTTCCTACGGGTGACACAAGATGAGATTGTTTTTGAAATTTGGGGGAAATTTCCACATGACAAAAATCTCAGTGACTACAACCTCAATGTCGCCTTTCACCCACCGTTACAGTTGGCTTGCCAAGCATATTACTAACAAAAAAAAAAAAAAAAAAAAAAACACAGGAGGAATATCTGCAGTCCTTTCAAATTTTGTCTGTTTGTGACTTAAATGTGTAAAATATGATACATATGGCCTTGAATGCACCATCACACACAATGACCATACATCACAGGCACACATAGTCCATGTAAATACACACACATACACA